>NC_079450.1:35351532-35474032 GCF_903798145.1 Danio aesculapii | reverse complement strand
AACAAACTAAACTTAAATATCAGATTTAGTTATCTATTAAGTATTAATATTGTTTAAATTTGCCCTTTGAAATAAACATTTGTATCTTATTATAAAATGTTGCAATTACCGTAGCTAAAACTAAAATTAGATAAACATAAACATAACAACTATTTGCTGAACTTTAATATTATATTTAGTTCTCTGGGTATTTTTAACATGTATATTGTTTTAAATACATGTTATTAACTAAATCATAGAAAAAATAATCACAGTACAACTACATTAATGCACAAAACAAGCAAATAACAGCAGCAAAATGAAATGTGTGCCAATCAAATAAGAAAAATAAACTTAACATTATTTAATTTCATTCTCTGTGTAATTATTTTACTTTTCAAATTAATTTATATTTTTCATTAATTCATTCACTTTCCTTCGGCTTAGTCTCTATTTTAGAGGACACCACAGTGGAATAAACCAACAATGTACACAGCACCTTATAACTTGTATATTTATAAGAATCTGTACATACAATTCATCATCCAGAGCTCTTCAGTCGAATTGCATCTCTGACTAATGTTTGTCGTCTTTTCTCATATTTATTATGGTGTTGTCACTTGTCACTTTATGTACATTGGAAGCTTCCAAAACAAATTCCTTGTGTGTGTAAAGCACACTTGGCAATAAAACCGATTCTGATTCTTAACTATTCCAGCATATGTTTTATGCAGCGCATGCCCTTCCAGCTGCAACCCAGTGCTGGGAAATACCCAGACACACTCATACACACAAAAACTCATACACTAAGGCCAATTTAGTTTATCCAATTCACCTATACCGCATATCTTTGGACTGTGGGGGAAACCGGAGCACCCGGAGGAAACCCACACCAACATGGGAAAAAATAAATGTATTTACTTATTTGTTTGTTGTTGTTGTTTGATTTAGGCGTTAATGAAAACTGCACAGATTTTTAATTATTCTTTAGTATTATTTCAGTTTTTTTTTACAGATGCTAGGACACATTTCTCAATACTTCGCAGGGGCGTAGCAACCAGGGGGGGACGGGGGGGATCCGTCCCCCTCCCTTTTAGAGACGGACCATTTAGAAACAGGTGATTAATAATTATATGAACATATGATCTCATACAGCCAATATTTTATTGAAACATATTTCACATCTAAAAATGCAGTTTAACCAGCCAGATTAGCATTACTAATGTCTCTGCATCAGTGGATGGTGTGTATACAAATTCTTGTATTTTGGAATTACTTAGTGCAAAAAAATAAATAGAAATAAACCACATAAAATATTGAGGAATTCTAAATCATGTCTGATTCATTCTAGTAATATATATTGCAGTTATAAACACTATATATTGCAATTATAAACAGAGATGTGTCCTTGTTATACACAAGAAAACACTGTGTAATGCTACAGGTTGTTAGTGTTTTTTAGGTCATTGTTTTATTGGTGACAAAGTGTGTTTGTTGGCTGTCAACTTTTGCTAGTGTTTTGGAAGAATGAGTTTATTTGAGACCTAAATAAAGAGTTTTGGTAGTTGTAGTGCATTTTGAATGTGAAATGAACAGCTTTGCCAAGCTGAAAGTCGGTTAGGAGAATTGCGTGAAGAGTTTTGCAAAAGTGACCTATTGAGAAATGTGTCCTAGCGTCTGTAAAAAAATGTAAAAAAATATATAAATTGGCCGGCACGGTGGCTCAGTGGTTAGCACTGTTGCCTCACAGCAAGAAGATTGCTGGTTCGAGTCTCAGCTGGGCCAGTTGTCCAAAGATATGTGGTTTCTCACTGTCCAAAGATATGTGATATAGGTGAAATGAATAAACTAAACTGGCCTTAGTGAGTGTGCGTGGGAATGATGAGTGTGTTTGTGTGTGAATGTGAGCGTGTATGAGTGTTTCCCAGTACTGAGTTGCAGCTGGAAGGGCATCCGCTGCGTAAACAAATGCCAGAATAGTTGGAAAAGTTAAAGTGTGAAAAAAATTATTGATGTTTTACTTATCAAACAAATATTTATCAGTTTAAAGATGCATCTAAATAATTACTGGAAAACAATACAAATTAGCAAGACAAACAACATGCAGTGTGTGCGTGTGTGTATGTGTGTGTGTGTGTGTGTGTGTGTGTGTGTGTGTGTGTGTGTGTGTGTGTGTGTGTGTGCGTGTGTGTGTGTGTGTGTGTGTGTGTGTGTGTGTGTGTGTGCGTGCGTGTGCGTGTGTGCGTGTGCGTGTGTGTGTGTGTGTGTGTGTTTGTACCTCGCAGAAAGAAAAAGCACACAGCTGACAGCGAGGTAAGCCAGCAGCATGAAGAGCCAAACAGCCGGTGAGAAAGGATCCAGGAAGGAGAAATAACCTGGCTTCCTGCCCTGAGAGACAGAAAGAGAGGTAAATGAACGCAACTGAAGGAAGGAAGGTGGTAGAAATAAAAGCCAAGAGGAATTAGTTACACTATGAATATTCAGTCTATTAATTACAGAAATGCAGCATTACAAATTTATGTACTGTAAAATATCTATCTATCTATCTATCTATCTATCTATCTATCTATCTATCTATCTATCTATCTATCTATCTATCTATCTATCTATCTATCTATCTGTCTGTCTGTCTGTCTGTCTGTCTGTCTGTCTGTCTGTCTGTCTGTCTGTCTGTTTGTTTTATTACCTGTATTTTACACATATGGACTGTTGTCATTCTGGATAAGGCCTATATAATTTCACACCAACATTTATGTGTTTACCATGGTTTTTACACCAATGAGTATCGTCTGATGGTTCTCTGTGATCGAGAAGCGCTTTAATTTTGCATGTTTTACTCCGGCCTCAAGAGGGCGCCATTTACCAAAACAGCAACTACAGAGAAACTCAAGGTGTTTTTTTTTTTTAGCTCAAGGTGTTTGATGGAACACTCTTCCAACAAAAGTCGACCTTGCTGTTTAACGTTTACAAGGTAAAGCTGTTTCAACATTTTTTTTCTACATTTTTAGTTTGGTTTGAGGCAGTGTAATTCAGGTTATGCTTATAAAACATTAGGTCTCGATTTGAACCTGAAATCAGTCAACGATCCCCATGAGGCAATGAAATCAATAACAAAAAAATATTTATCAATAACATTAATTACAAAAAATAATTTCAGTTAATTACTTTATTATGCCAATATTTTGTTTAAAGACATCCTAATCGAATTTAAATAAGCTATATGAGAAAATTAACGATTTTCCAAATGTGGTGTAAAGTCCATATAATGTCAAAATAGTTTTAGGGTTATATTATTAATATATTGGTTTTATAAATATCTATAAGAGCAATTCCATAAATCCATATAGATTTGACATTTGCAGTAACTTTAAAAACAAATTCACAGAGAAATATATGTTAACATTATATTGAAACGTGTTTATATATTCCAAAACAACTAACAGAGTTATATGATCTTAAAAAAATATCGATCTGTAAGCATTTTTTAGATTTTAAATGAGGAAATTACAGTAACATACTTTGTAGAAATTCTGTGAATTAAACTCCACAACTCAAAGGAAATAATACTAATCAAAAGCATAAGAGTTATAGAACAAAATGATTGATTTTACTGTATTTACTGAAAAAGCTTAGACAGAGACATTTTTGAGTAATTTTAATGTGCTGTAAAATACTTGATTACACAAAAAAAAAAACTCAGAAATGGTTTCGCTATTTTGGTGAAAATGATCTTTTTATGGCAAGGTTGACATTTGCATGGAATTGGTCATAACCAGTAGGCTAAAAAAAAAATATTTATTTTTAAAGGATAACCTGTATTGAAAATGTAGTTGTTCACACTTTGACCAATAAACATCAATGTTCTTGATGGCATCACTGTGCACTTTAGCTTCTCGTCAAATAAAATCAAACAAAGGCTTCTCGTCCAATCAAATTGGGAGTTTGGAATCTGAAACATCCAAACAACATCCACAGCTCCCCCTACACTAAATTCACCTGACATTTATGCATACAGCAGATCCTATTATCCAAAGCAACTTGCATTGCATTGAAGGTATTGAACCAACAACAATGGCATTGCCAGCACCGTGTTTCTACTATCTGAGCTACAGGAAGGATATAAATGTCATAAACAGACATTAAATCATTTATTTTAAGAATAGATAATCATTTATTTTAAGAATAGATGACTGTAAACATGCTTTCCACTGGGATGAACGAAATCATTCACATGCATGTCACACAATCGAGTCTAGAGACATGATTGCACAAACTCCAGAACATATTAAACCTTAGATCTGAATTCTACACCGAATGCATTACTACAGTTTACAAATTTCAGAACCCTGGTGTCAATTTTCAAAACTCTAGACACAAAACTCTAAACAGTCACTACTTTTAATGCAGGCTCTTCAGTGTTCATAACTCTCAGAACAATATTCCGTTCATTTTTTTAGAGAAGTTTTGCATTCATAGGCTCATTAGTTCACATAATCCTTTCATCATACAAATACCTACACAACATAACTTTAGATCACCCATAAACAAGATACACATCGTTTCAATAAACAATCATTAACAATCATTTAATGTTGTTTAAAGTTTATGCTACAAGTTAATCTTATTATTATTTCATTAAAGTAATTATTGTTCATACATAAGTGTAGAGGGAATAGTACAGACAGTGGAAACACTGAACTAAAGTTTTATTTATTCAAACATAGGGTAGATTTACTATAAAAAAAACTAAACAAAACAAAATGCAATAGTAAAGTTAACAAAAGTGTTTCTCACTGCACATCCCCATATTGAAAAGCTGAGCTATGGCATGTTATATGGCAACATATGCAAATTACATTTGGATTTTTACATATTTTTAAACACATTACAAATATATTTATATAGGTAATATATTTACATAACATATATGTACATATTTGTATTTCTAATTGTTTAAAAAACGGCAATTTTGTGTGATGTGTGAAATTCGTGAAATAGTATGCCACATATGTAATTTGCATGTATTTCTATACATCAGATTTCTATTTGGGTTTTCTATTTTCTATTTGGCATCTGTGTTTCCATCAGTCTGGTCCTGTGGATTTGGCTACAGGCTCTCCCCTTACATCACAGAAGGATTTTCATTAGTAAAGCATTTTGAAAAGAACCTTCTGTCAATGTGAATCTAGACCTGATATCGGTCTGCTGTGATTGGTCTTTTTGCATACAGTAATGTAAAATATATAAACATTGTCTGTAAAAGTAGTACATAGAAACCATATATATGGAATAAGGATGAAATCTAGAGATAATGTAGTCCAGTTGGTCATATTCTATCCTGAAACTTACTCTAAAATCTAAATATGTAATATTGTACATCAGTTTTCATGCTAATGCAACAGTTATTTGTTATTTTGAGCGCTTGAATCAGTTGATGGTAACATTGTGTTAAATAAATGAATATTCAAGTTATTTCAAATGTTATGTTTGAGATGCACTTTGAAATGGGATCAATTTGATGTTTATTTTTATTAAATTGAAAAGGTGATTTTAGCTCAATCAACAAAGTATCTTTGACTTATGTGTATTGTACACTCTCAGAAATAAAGGTACGCGAGCTGTCACTGGGGTGGTACCTTTTCAAAAGGTACAAATTTGTTCCTAAAAGGTCCATATTAATACTTCAAGGGTACATATGAGTGCCTAAAAAGTAAAAAAGTGTTCCTCTTAAAATTTGTAGGTACTAATATATACTTTTGAGGTATCAATATGGACCCTTTAAGTACAAATGTGTACCTTTTGAAAAGGTACCACCCCAGTGACAGCTCTCGTACCTTTATTTCTGAGAGTGTATCCAAGCAGTTGAAAAAGAGTTTAGGGTTTCGTAAAAATGTGCACTTTTAGCAATGGTTGTGAATTTTGTGTCTAGAGTTTTGAAAATTGACACCAGGGTTCTGAAATTTGTAGCAGAACGTTGAAAGAAAAAATACTATATGGAGGTGATTAGAAGAAAAGGTCAGACAGACTTAGCATTACTGCTATGTGGCTGTCATAAGAGGTCATACATTATAGGATTTTACCCAGCTCAGCGGATTTTGGCCAACCTGAACTCAAGCCTATAGCACTCTCAAACATTATAGGATTTTACCCAGCTCAGCGGATTTTGGCCAACCTGAACTCAAGCCTATAGCATTCTTACAGTTCACAGCAAAAGATGTTAAAGTTTGACGGTCCATTTGACTGTAGAGTTCGGGTCATTTATACAGAATGTTTTTTTTTATTCTGACTGGGATTATTTTAGTTTTCAGTCTGCATAAACATGCTTACTGAAGCTATTGTGTCAATTCTGTATCCATGTAACTTACGATATGGACCCTGTAGAGAATACTGATGCCCAGGGTCATGAAGGGTTTGGAGAAGTCAATGACCTTCTCTCTCTCAGATGTGATGGTAAAAGCAGCTACAGCCAAATCAGCTTTCTGCTCCGAAGAATGAAGGAGAGAAAAAAAACAAAGAGAGAACAGCAATAAGTTATAGGAGCAGATCTTCAATTCTTGAAAAAGTCTTCTAGGCACAGTTGAACTGAACTGGATGCATTTGTGTGATTTAATTCAGGAGGAAACGTGTGGTTGAGTTTGACAGCGTACCCTATTGATCAGCTCTCCCACCATGCCCGTCCACGAGCCGTTGGGTTCGGGTGCCCCGTACAGACCATCGTCCACCAGTTTGATGCGGTAGGTGAACTTGAGGATGTCAGATAGCTCTCTTAACATGTCCACGCAAAAACCCTCATACTGCTCGTTCCCCTCGAACTCCTGGTAATTAATCTTTCTCATCACGTACGGGTTCTCCTGCACACACAAACACACACATGTTTCTCAAGTTATGCAAGTACACATCTCCATCACTGGTACCTTTGAAGGATAATCTAACACAGTGGGTTTATGGCTGGTGGAGCTGCTCTTTAGTGGATTATCTTTCAACAGTGACATTTGCATTAAAGGGAACTGAATGTGTTTTAATTGAACAAACTACAGTACACCAGCATTCCACGTTTAATACCATAACTTTCTTGCCTGCCTGAAATCTGAAATACTGTTATGGCTTTTTCTTTTCTTAATCTATGTTAAGCTGCTTTAATGCAATATAAATTGTAAAAGTGTTATAAAAAATCTCTTAATTTTCATCAAAAGTCAGTTTGACAGTTGACAGTTTTCACCAAAATCAGCATATTTTAATGATTTCTTAAAGGGATTGTTCACCCAAAAATGACAATTCAGTCATCATGAACGCACCTTTGCCTTGTTCCAAACCAATTCAAGTTTTGTTGTTGTTGCTGAACACAAAATAAGATATGTTGGAAGCGTGTAATCACTGACGTCCATAAAACAACTTTTATAGAAGTGAAAGGTTGCAGGTTTCCTATAGGGATGCACAATATATTGTTTCAGCATCGATATCGCAATGTGCTGTAGTCACATTGCAGTATCTGGAAGGTTAAGTTTATACGTTGGGATTCTATTTGACCGGGGGCCACAGTTTAGAACAGATCATTTTTGTGGAGTCACTCCAGAATTGAACCATAATGGAATGAAGGTTTATCATTGGCATGTGTTTTTAAGGCCTGTAACTGTGTTCAGGAGCAAGAAATTTTATTGAATTATTTTTGCAATGAAGGGTACACTGTTTTTACTTTTGATTATTTAATTTCTGAACTTAACAGTTTTTTTTTTTAACTGTTTACCATGCAAAATCTCTTCTTGTCACACAATTTCTGAAACCTCTCACTCAAAACCAGAAGCTATTTCTCAGCCTTGAACTCTACCTAAAACACTAAAATCTAACTGGAAGCTACTTGCTTTCCTTTTCCAAACACAACCAGTCAAAACGCTACACTTATCCACCAGATCACACACTCCTCAAATGTTCAAACACTCATTTCTTAACTGATCACTAACCAATCACTGTTTTACTGTAAATAGGTGACCTATAAATAATGGCCTATAAATAGGTCAAAGGTGACTGGACACCGGGCTGTTCTGGGTAGGCATGGGCCGGTATAAGATTCTGATGGTGATTACTGCTCTAAAATATATTCTTTTTAAATGTCTGGGTAAAAAACTAAAACTTTTTTCCTCTTTGAACACAATATATTTTATTTTGAGAAACATTTATAATATTCTGGAGCAGTAAACATGTCAGGCTAAATAATTCAAATGAATCATTGACTTCTGCTCTCTTCATTTGTTTCAAAAACACAGATCTTTTTTACTGGAGATACTGTTGTCCTAAAAAAAAATGTAAATAAATAATCTTACACATACCTTAGGAACGGTATAGTAGAAAATTTTGCGGGTTTTAAAACCTTGACTTTTTCACACCGCTGTATACCTTGAAAACGGTTATGGTCCCATTACTAGTTCTGGGCCAAAAATAAAAACTGTTTTTAGTTTTGCATCTTCTGCATATTCACCTTTTCTAAATCCTGAATTCCTCTTGAAAAGAATAGAGAAGTTCTCCTCAGCCTGGCTCTGTAAAGTGTATGACGGCCAACCCTACGGCCACATGATGCTTCTCTAGGCAAAGGACACTTCATATCGCAATATACATCGCAGAAAAACAAAATATCGCATAGTCATGTTTTTCCAATATCGTGCAGCCCTAGTTTCCAACATAATTCAGTATATCTTCTGTGTTCCACAGAATAGAAAAGTCAAACAGGTTTGGAACAAATGAAGTTTGGGTAAATGATGACAGAATTTTCATTTTTGGGGGGTGAACTATCCCTTTAAGACTGGACTAATCATACTACAAATTCAGCTTTGAATTTCAAAAATTAATTGCACTTTAAAATATAATAATTTTATTTTAAATTACTTTAAATGTTAATAATATTTCACAATATAACTGATTTAATTGTTTTGGGGCTTTTTTCTGTCAAATAAATGCAGCTTTGGTACGCAGAAGACTTACAAATATTATAAATATTAATGTTTATATACAGTTGAAGTCAGAATTATTAGCCCCCTTTCAATTTTTTTTTTATTTTTTAAATATTTCCAAAATGATGTTTAACAGAGCAAATACATTTTCACAGTATGTCTGAGAATATTTTTTCTTTTGGAAAAAGTCTTATATGTTTTATTTTGGCTAGAATAAAAGCAATTTTTATTTTTTTAAAGACCCTTTTAAGGTCACAATTATTAGCTCCTTTAAGCAACATTTGTTTTCAAATGTCTACAGAACAAACCATCATTATACAATAACTTGCCTAATTCCCCTTACCTGCCTAGTTAACCTTATTAACCTAGTTAAGACTTTAGATGTCACTTTAAGCTGTATAGAAGTGTCTTGAAAAATATCTAGTACAATATTATTTACTGTTATCATGACAAAGATAAAATAAATCAGTTATTAGAAATGAGTTATTAAAACTATTATGTTTAGAAATGTGTTGAAAAAAATCTCAAATAAACGGGGGTAATAATTTAGGGGAGCTAATAATTTTGACTTCAACTGTATATAGGATTTGTTGTATGGGATGTTTTATAGTTTGCACGTCTAATTGTAAAACACCATCCAGTTAGGTTAAGTTACAGAACATATTAATATTAGTTGACATATCAATTGACTAATTCTGTCAGAATTCATTTCAAATTGACTGTCTTGTGATATATTTTCAACATTTTCCTTATTTTTTTCTAAATTGAGGGGACTTTATATAGCCCCCTCAGAATTTAGCGAGTTCATTAGGTATTGACTTTTTTTTTTATTTTACAAGAGTTTTGTAAAGCTAAGAAGTAAATAATGTCATAGTAATAATGCCAAAGTAAATGATGCCGTAAGTTTGGAGATCTTCAAAAATCAGTCATTTGCAATATCCTGGGTCTGAATATAGAGTGACATAGCAGTAATAACTGATTTACTATTTATGGTAAACATCACGTGCATGTAAGTGGGCTGTTTGATAGTGCTGCAGTGCAGTGGTTTCTCACCAGTATGGTGGTGATGATGAGGCTCTTGTTAGCCAAAGTCTCAGAGACGTTGATGTCCAGACTGGTGGAGTTCATCAGAAGAGTGTTATTAGAGTACCAGATCCCAATCTGATGAAGACATCAAAACAAACACACTGTCATCAATCATACATAAATTTGGACAAAACACCTTCAATTATGTATACAAAAAAGCTAAAAAAATAAATTTATATAAGAGCAGGATGTAAATAAATCATTTTCTAACTGACTGTATATAAAAACAACAGAAATAATATAAGATTGTTTTCAGTCGTAATAAATACATTTGTGAGTGTGTTCTTGTTTAACTTGAAGTTTAATAAAGAAATCAAATAATTCTATTAAAATAAAATAATAATTTGATGTTTACTTAAAGTTTTTTACAATAATATGATTTTTTAATTAATTTTGTGTAATTTATAAAAAAGATATTGATGTATATTTGAAGCAGTATGTTTTACATCTTACACAATATTGACTTTAAGACATAAATCAGATATTGCTTTAGAAATAGACGTGAAATTCCTGCAGTTGTGGCCTTGATCGGTCTTGATATAAAATCCTGAGACTGACTACAAATGTGGTCGATACTAAGACAAGATCAAAACTTTTTAAAAAGCTTTAAAAAAAGGAACTAAACATCACTAAATTTGAGAAAACCCTCATTTTAAAACTAAATAAAATATAAATAGTTTCTGTTAAGTTCAGAATATACATTGTTTTGATTAGTATGATTGTGCATGCATACAATGTGCATTAAAGACATTTTTGTCATCAGAATATTGTGTGTAGTCCCATGTTTCTAACGGAGTATAAAATGTGCACACAGCATGTGCTTTCAAATATTTTCACACTACCCCGTTTGTCCACAAGGTGTCAAGACTGAACGAAAACCATTCAGCCAAAAAACAACACACCCTCATTGACAAGTGCTTGTGTGAGTAAATTGGAATTTGTAACGTTTTTGTAAATGACTACGACAGATTTTTTTTTTATCATATATTAAAGAATTTTTGGATAGAAAAGCCACAAAAGAAAAGGAGGAATAATTCTAATGTGCATAGGTTGAACACCTGTGATTTGTGCACGCTATCAAATGGAATACATCTGTGGCGTTTTACTGTCATAAAATATATTTTCAGATTTAGAGTTTTAATAGTAAGAGGTTTAATAATAAATAATTTTTATACTGTAACTAGCTCTATGCTTTAACTAAGTAGAGGTCCTGTTGAGATAAGTGTGTGTGTGCATTTGTTTTATATACTGGTGGGGACCTGAATACACACAGACTCATGGGGACTTGTGTCACTGTGGTGGCCAAAATTAAGGTCCCTAGGGGTAAACATGTTTATAAATCACACAAAATATTAATACAATATAATACAATACAAAGTATTTTAAAAATGTAAAAATGCAACTTGTTTCCTGTGAGGGTTGGGTTTAGGGGTAAGGGGATAGAATATATCGTTTGTAGGGGTGTCACGAGATTAAATCGCGACAAGATTTCTCGTCGAGGTGAAAAGTTGAGTTGAGATGTTAGCATGATGGAGCGTGAGGGTGAAATTAGCATGGAAGATTGGAAGCAGGATTGAATTTGAACTGCAAATCAAGTTCTAACTCTCACCGGAGTTAGATGTGCAGAAAGTCGCATTATTGAAGTGCAATAGAGATATGTAAACACTGCGATCAAACTATTACCATCGTGTAGGACTTTTAGCCACATTTTGCGAAAGGACAGTCAACACAGCATTTCTTTTCATGGTTCAAGTGACCAAATTCTACAAGAGAACTAAAAGAGCTTTTATATTGTCATGTAGCACAAGTATTTAAGCATGTTCGAGAGAGAGAGAGAGAGAGAGAGAGAGAGAGAGAGAGAGAGAGAGAGAGAGAGAGAGAGAGAGAGAGAGAGAGCAACATCCACCACGTAATCAATATAAAATAATACTGTTGCATACATCACGTGCATAAATCACGCCATGGACATTACATTGAGATGCCTACTGGTTTAAAAAGGTCGTAGATTAAAAGAATATGGCCAAGCAGTGTTTGCATGGAAGCAAAAATGGAAGTAAATTCATTACAAGTTAATTTTAAAAAACACCTAAATTTTTTTGCATTTTCAGATTTTTTTTAATAAAAATCTATTTTCATTCTTTTCATTCATTTATATGCAAAATATTTAAATTCTAAGACTTCCATTGATATTTTATCATTAAGAATTTCTTTAACGTAGTGTAAAAATCTTGTCTCGTCTTGTTCTCATAAACCCAAACTCGTCGCTCGTCTCGATGAGTAGGCGTTTCGTCACACCCCTAATGGTTTGTATTGCAGCAACATCATTATGTCTATCAGAGTCCCCACTGGGATAGAGGTATAAGTAAGTGTGTGTGTGTGCATGTGCGTGTGTGTGTGCGTGTGTGTGTGTGTGTGTTTAACCTCTTTGTGGCCTCCCCTGTGCTTCTCCAGGATGTGGAGGGTGTAATTGGTCCTCTGGCCTTTACTGTTGAACTCAACTCGTCCTGTCAAGCCGTCATACTCCACCTGATCAAAACATGAGAACAGAGAGGGAGAAAATAGAAACAGTTTTGTTTATCTACGTTATCTTAACACAACTGATGCTCTTTAAAGGGATAGTTCACCCAAAAATGAAAATACTGTATACTTGCCATTTTCTCACCCTCAAGTGCTTAAAAACCTTAATGAGTTTGTAAAAAATAAGATATTTTGAAGAAAGCTGAAAACCTGTAACTAGTGCCTTCCATGGTAGGAAAAACAAATACTACGGAAGTCAATGATTGTAGGTTTCCAACATTTTTCAAAATATCTTCTATGGTGTTTAACAGAATAGAGAAACTCATTAAGGTTTGAAACGTGAATGTTCAGTAAATAATGACAGAATTTTCATTTTTGAATTTTGTGTTCCTTATCCATTTAAAGAAATTTTACAACCTACCCTAGAGATAAACAGTTGAATTTTACCATTTTTTTTTTATTTTAACCATTTTTGATCTCTGGGCATGGTGAGAACGTTTTTAACTTAGCATAGATGATTGAATTGGATTAGACCAGTAGCATCTTACTGAGAAATATATATATATATATATATATATATATATATATATATATATATATATATATATATATATATATAGGAACTATACTCTTATTTTGGCATAATGTTTAAGGAATTTTGATGTTGTACCATGGCTGCAGCAGGCACAATGATATTACACAGCACTGTTACATAGTTAGCTGAGGACTACTTACAAGCGTTGCATAATGTCATTGTAACAGCAAAGTTCCTTAGTTATTCCTTAGGACAATGGCGCTCACCACACACCAGCTATAGATGGAGTGGAGAGACAGTGATAGAGCCAATTCGGTGGATGGGGATGATTGGGAGGTCATGATGGGTAAGGGCCGATAGAGGGAATTTGGCCAGGACACAGAGGTTACACCCCTACTTTTTACAAGAAGTGCCATGGGATTTTTAATGACCACAGAAAGTCAGGACCTCGGTGTAACGTCTAATTCGAAGGTTGGCGCTCACTGACAATATAGCGTTACCTTCACTTTACTGGGGCATTAGGACTGGGGCACAGACCACAGATTGAGTGCCTCCTGCTGGCCTCACTGACACCACTTCCAACAACAATCTAGGGCTCTATTTTAACGATCTAGGCACGAAGTCTAAAATGCAGGATGCAAAAGGATTAAGGGCATGTCCGAATCCACTTTTGCTATTTTAAGTATAGAAAAATAAGGTTTGCGCCACGGTGCGTGGTCTAAGAGAGTTGTGCTTATTCTTTTAATGAATTATAAGTGTGTTTTGAGCATAAAATGCATTGAACCAATCAGAGGCTCATCTCCCATTCCCTTTAAGAGTCAGTTGCTTCGCGTCATGGTGCATTTGCTATTTATATGGCGGACGCTTCACTAGCAAAAAAACTGTTAAACAGACCGTCTGCAGCATGAGGATAAAGAACAAGCCTCCTCCATTTAGCCTCTTTACTTTTTCTTTCTCTTTACCTTTACTCTTTACTTTACTCCTTTACGTTCATGAATAAGGAAATGGTGTTGTAGCATTCCACTAAAGACATCCATTAGCTTACATATTTAATTTAGTTTAAGCGCAAGATTTGTTTAAAAACTATTTCTAAATTCACTTCTAATTTCCAGCAAATGAATAAATTAACAATAATAACGAAGTGTGGTCAAAAAAAACATACTTATATCGAAGAGTTATATCTAAACACACATCCTATTCTTATGCCCCATATGGTGATCCACACGTCTCCAAAACCCAACAGGTGGACAAATCTAAACTTGTTTTTATTAAAACAAATATAAATATGCATATAATAAATAATACTGCTAATAGTAATAACATTATAGTAAAAATGCTAATTGTCATGAATAAACTGAAAGAAAGCCCCCCGGACTTGAAGAAGGCATGAAGGCATAGAGGTAATGTTTTATATATATATATATATATATATATATATATATATATATATATATATATATATATATATATATATATATATATATATATATATATATATATATATATATATATATATATACACATTTTAATCCTTTGTTTTTTTCATATGTAAAGATATTTGTGTATTGCTGTACATCCTGTGTGTACTAAGTGTTTGAACCTGCATAGGCGCATAACTAATGCGCACCCGCTGGACTTTAGACCAGCTTTTAGTTGGTCAACGGCGCGGTCCATTTCAGTTTCTCAGAATAGCAATGTGCCAACAATGCGCCTTAACCAAAGTCTCTTTAAGGCAAGTAATTTCACTTGGTGGCCATCTTTGAAAGCCTCTCGGGCAGTATGTTCGGGCATTCTGTTTAAATAGGGAAACATCAAATTCTTTAAAACTACTTGCCAAACGAATTTCACATGATCAATAACCAATAAAATTAAGTAGCAACTTTCTCTTTAGTTTCATTTGTAAATGTTCGTATCACTCAAAATCTGCAGAAACTCACGTCTGGTCCAAGCCCCTCCCCGGAGAATTGTCATTCTATTGCGATCGCTGATTGGCTACTGTACTAGAAGGTGGACTTTATTCACCATATAGCGATCGTTGATTGGCTCCTGTACTAGAAGGCGGGGCTTTCATTTGCAATATTGACAGTTACACTTTTACACAGTTACAAGTGACATGTCTTTTGTATTGTATAGTCTTTGCCTTAACACACCTCCTTTTTAGACCAGAACACCCATGTGTCCACAAAGTGGCGCAAATGGATTTACTAAACATTGTGGCACAAAACGTGAAAATTACGGTTGCGCTGGTCTGAAAATGGCAACAAATTTGCGCCGGGTGTACAGTATGATAGGGCCCATAGTTTTCCCATGTGGTCTCCCATCCAGGTACTAACCAGGCTCAGCATTTCTTGGCTTTAGTAAGTAACCGGTCTTGGGCTGCAGGGTGTGTTAATGGATTCAAAAATAGTAAAACTCAACTGTTTAACTTTAGGTGACTAAATGAGACTATTGGCAAAAAAGTTCCTTTACCACTGAGACACCAGATGACTTTCAAGTTTTGAAAATATATAGTGATACTGCACACACAGAGACTGACCATGCGCAGGTAGTTCATGAGGCTGGTTCCATGTTGCCAGATCTGAGGGGAGGTGCAGCTGAGAGGTTTGACGCCAATCTCCTGACTCCGGTTGAGTTCCTGCACTGCACTCACCACCACATGGACCGCATCAAACAGCAGGGCTGACGACAGCTGAACACACACACAGAGAGACACAGAGTTTAGTGTGAGCAGTCAGTGTGTGATACTTTGTTAGTGTTTGTGCAGGTCTCACTGCTGGTCCGGGATACGGGTTAATGTCACAGCCCTCTCTCCAGGACAGGTTAAGGCTCCTGATAAACTCCAGGTAAAAGGGATGGGTGGTGTTAAACATTGAGAAGCCCACAATGTTTGACTGCTCATCCACTATATCATCCAACCACAGCAGTGGGAAGTCCTGCAGACAAACAGGAATGTTATCACACAGAGGAAAGAAGAAATATTAGTGTGTGTGTTAAAATGTTGCAGAAAAAATTTATAGCGTTATCGGATATCGATCAGTGTGTAATAGAACTGGATACTCTGTATTTGAATAATAAAATATGGTTTGTGCATACACAAAATTTATGTTTGAAGTTGCATGTGAATACTGTATAAGTGTACAATGTGGGAGCAATGTGTTCAACTACTATTT
Organism: Danio aesculapii; assembly: GCF_903798145.1. Classification (NCBI taxonomy): domain Eukaryota; kingdom Metazoa; phylum Chordata; class Actinopteri; order Cypriniformes; family Danionidae; genus Danio; species Danio aesculapii. The sequence goes on along the minus strand of NC_079450.1, from coordinate 35,457,803 downwards.
ACTGAAGGTTTGAGTAAATGCATGCCAGATTTGAAAGTACCTGTGTAAAGTGGTTACTGTACTGTATATTACAGGATGGTAGACTAGACTAGAGTTTTTGCAAGGTGGTTTTTAAGGTTAACTGGTGGCTAGAGGTTTTAGTGATGTATGCAATTTACAGTGATCTGTAGGTTAGACTAGTGACTGGAATCTTTAGTAGTGGTATTTTATTTTGCTCTGTTTGGTCAAACTCTAGTGTCCTGAGGCCTGTTCCACAATGTCGTTTTGGGTTTTTACCAAGATAAGTTCAAAATGGTTCTTTGTTGCTTATAAATAATTTGTACCATATTAAATGAAATATAATTGTGTATATAAGATTCAGTCATTTTCCTTTCGCATTGTCTCTATTTCAGGGCTCGCCACGGTGGAATGAACCGCCAACTTATCCATCATATGTTTTATGCAGCGGATGCCCTTCCAGCCACAACCCAGTACTGGGAAACACAGATACACACTCATTCACACACACACACACACATACACAACGGATTCACACACACACATAAACTACGAATGCAAGAGCTGGTAAGGCATCCACTGCCTAAAACATCGGCTGGATAAGCTGGAGGTTCATTCCGCTGTGGTGACCCCGGTATAATAAAGGAACTAAGCCGAAAAAATGAATGAATGAATATTAATAGCAGCTTTAAATTATAATTTACCTTTAAATGTTTACATATAACTTAGCTTTTTAATATGTAAAGCTTTTAGAATTAGTGTATTTGAGCTGTTTGTGAACCTACATTATTAAAATCAGTTAATTTGTTTGCACTGATATATTAATATTTTCATTAAGTTACCTTCCTAAGCTCTTGCTGTATCAGCAGTGTTTGTAAATTAATTTATTCATTCATTTTCTTTTTACCTTAGTCCCTTTATTAATCTGGGGTTGCCACAGACGAACCGCCAACTTATCCAGCATATGTTTTACACAGTGAATGCCCTTCCAGCTGCAACCCATCACTGGGAAACACTCATACACTCTCATTCACACACATACACTACGGACATTTAAGCTAACCCAATTCACCTATAACGCATGTCTTTGGACTTGTGGGGGAAACCAAAGCACCCAGAGGAAACCCACGTGAATATGGAGAGAACATGCAAACTCCACACAGAAATGCCAAGTTGAATGCTCAACTGACCCAGTTGAGGATCGAACTAGCAACCTTCTTGTTGTGAGGCGACAGTGCAACCCACTCTGCCACCGCGCAGTAAATTCATTTAAAATGTATTTAAAGTCATATTTCTGAAATAATAACTCCTAATCTTCAGCACAGGAGTGAATCAATGATTCATTAGAAAAGACTCAAACTGACTTTCTCATGTCCATAACTGTACCGGATGTAAAAATATGGGATATACCCCCTCCCCACACCTCTTCATTCACTGTAGTTAAATATTGATTAAAGTGACTATAGTTATTTTGTGCAGCGAATTTCTCATTTTGATCCACCTTTAAGAACGCATGGATCTATAATGAAAGCATTCGATTACTTTTGTAACTTTTTGTGCTCATTTAAGACAAAACAATTTGTGTTCAAAATAAAACACTTTCACTTTTAAAATAAAATACTTTTACCTTTCAAAGACATACTAAACATATGGGAGAAATATGTTGAAAAAGCTTAAACGGAATGATAGCAGGATTGAATGGTAAAATACGAGAGAATCCTGGCAAAAACGGGAGGGTTGACAGGTATCTTAACCAGGTTGGGTTTGTTTGACAGTGTCAACCCAAAACTTTCTCTGCAACCTGGAGTTTGTTTAACTCGTTTTGTGCATCAAGCATCGGATCTGTCAGTTTAGACTAGTGAGCAGTTAGACTTTTAGTATTTAATGTAAGGTTCAGTGATCTTCAAGGTTAAACTAGTGAATGTAGAGCTCAGTGATCTGTTTGGTTAGACTAGTGACTATAGTTTCAGAGGTGCATGTAAAGGAATCTGGTAATCTGTTAGGCTAGACTAGTGATTAGATACTTAAGTACTGTGTAAACAAATTGTATTGCTATCACTTGATAGTGACTATGCATGCATAGTAGTAGTGTATAAAAGGTTTTCCATTTGTTAGGTTGACAGGTTTTGGTAGTGCAAGCAAAGTTTGAGCCACACTTTTATGGTAAATTAGCCAAAAAATTGTATGTGCACGGCTGATTTGTGGATACTGATCTAACAGTTATTTTTAGAAAATGCTTTTTCTCTCTCTGATGGCTAAATCACTTTGAAGGGAACAGGGCATCAAGAGGTGAGTCTTTCAGAGTTATGGTTAGTATTTCTGCTGTACTTCCTTTCCCTAAAAATTCCCTAAAAACCAAACTACCACCACCTACTGGTCTGAAGAGTTTTTTCCCCTGTCCCAATGCAGATATCAAGTGTTCGTGATACTTGGTCAGTGTTTTTGCATTGTGTTCAAGTGCAAATTTTTAGCACAACCTCAGGTGACATGCAGTGACACCACAGTCAGCTTTCATCACCGCTAATGTTTTGATGCCAGTTTGGGGTGGCCTTCAAGTTAGATTAGGAATGAAAGTAGTGGGTGTAAACAGAAAGTAACATTTTAAGGCTAGAGGCGTTAGTATTCTGTGCATGGTTCAGTAAAGTGTGTAAGGTTAACAAAGTTTAGACTAGTCACTAGAGGTTTCAGCAGTGTGTGTAAAGGCTGGAAAACACAACACATCTTCCCATTTGCAATCTGAGTCTAGTCGAGTTAAGGGAAAATGCAGTCAGTCTGTATCGATTGACAGAAAATCACATACTGTAGTGCATGATGTGTGAATTTGAGCTTCAAACTGTGATTCCATTCAATCCAAGGGTATCAAACATGTATGACATTTTGAGCCAATTTTAGAATGCATACTGTGTAAGTTTGTCATGTGTTTCCTAGCAACAAGGCACATCTTTCTATGCGAGTTGTGTTGTGTTCTGAACAACTTCAAAGTCTGGTGTGTTCTGCAATTTATGATGTTCAGTACTTTTTTCTTCTTCTTGTTTTAAATAACCATTAACAAAGTCAGCGAGTGTATGATGGTTTGTGTTTTACAGATTTGAATCATGTAGTGTTTTCCAAATGGATAGTTTAAATTGTGAACATGTCCACTGAACACACACATAAAAAAATATGTTGGAGACTTCCATAGAATTTTTAGAAACTATAGATGTCAGCTGTTTACAACATTCTTCAAAATATCTTCCTTTGTGTTGAACAGAAAAAAAGGAAACCAATATTTGGAACCACTCGTGGGTAAGCACGTAGTGAGTAAATTTGTATTTTTGGCTGAACTATCTCTTTAAGGTGAATGCAACAATGTCTGTTAGATTAGCAACTAGTGGTTATACTGTAGCAGTGTTTGCTTGTCGGATTGTGTTTTGTAGGTTATGCAGTAGGAATGTATGTTATGCAGTTCAAGCTGTGAGGGGTGCTGGCTTGAGAAGTGTGAGATGGTTTGCGTAATAAAGATGAATTGTTAATACAGAAGATGGAGCTTCAGGCATGAATATATCTGCAGGAAAATAGGCCAAGAACTCCTCCTCTAGCTTACCATAGTCGTGAGGATGTACTTGTAAAACGCTGATGTCATTCCCAACTCTGATGCCTAAAAAGGAGAACAGTTAAGAAAACATTTCACTGTGTTGTGTGTGTGTGTGTGTGCAAATGAGAGAACTGCATGGAAAGCAGGACATTGGTGTTCATGGAATACAGTCGATAAACAGCATTACACTGTAAAAATCAATCAATAAATAAATGAAAAAACAGGTGGCTTTGTTTGCCATAAATTTACCATTAAAAATATGGTAGAAACCCTAAAAGAAATGTCTACATTTTATGGTAAACTACCCCCATACCGTACAGGATGTTAGTGTTATACACTACCTGACAAAAGTCTTGTCTCCTATCCAAATTCTAACTTCTAGTTGATCACTTGGTATTAGAAGTGGCTTATATGAAAGGCAAGGGCCTCTAGATTACACTTATTTTACAAAAAAAAAAAAATGATCATGCCTTTTAAATTATTTAATTAAGACAGTAAGGTCTGACTTTGCTTAGACACATGTCTTCTCACTTAACATAAATAATGTACAGTTTACAAAATAAAGTCATGGTGCAGTGGAAAAATAATTAATATTGTGTATGACTCCCATGAGCTTGGAGGACTGCATCTCTGCAATGACTCAAAGAACTTATTAGTGAAGTCATCGTTCTTGCAGAACTCCCAGAGTTCATCAAGATTCTTTGCATTCTTCTTCAATGCCTTCTCCTTCATCTTACCCTAGACATGCTCAATAATGTTCATGTCTGGTGATTGGGCTGGCCAATTCTGGAGCACCTTTATCTCGGTTGCTTTCACGAACTTTGATGTGGAGGCTGAAGTATGAGAAAAGGAGCTCTATCCTGCTGAAGAATTTGCCCTCTCTTGTGGTTTGTAATGTAATGGGCAGCACAAATGTCTTGATACCTCAGGCTGTTGATGTTGCCATCCACTCTGCAGATTTCTTGCACGCCCCCATACTGAATGTAACCCCAAACCATGATTTTTCCTTCACCAAACTTAACTGATTTCTGTGAGAATCTTGGGTTCATGCGAGTTCCAATAGGTCTTCTGTAGTATTTGTGATGATTGGGATGCAGTTCAACAGATGATTCATCTGAAAAATCTACCTTCTGTCACTTTTCCAAATGATCAACTAGATGTCAAGTTATTATTTGTAGCTCTTACAACTGGGATCGACGACAAGACTTTAGTCAGGTAGTGTACACTAATGTTTTTAGGTGCCAACATCTACAAATCATACATTTAAACACACAAAAACACAAACATAAGCATCTTGATAAGTCATATGATTAACCGATGCTCATCACAAACAACTTTTCAAACAAGCAGAGAAACAAACTAATACATACAGGGTATATATTAAAGTCTTAAAGTCTTAAAATGTTGTGAACTTTATGTTGTGAATTATGTGTAATAGGTATGTTGCAAAAATATATATGTATATAACTACGGTCTGCTTGTTTTGCCAAAATATTTAAAATATGTGGCTAAGAAATAACTATTTAGAATTAGTTTTTTGATAGGACAAGTACTGTACAATTTTTTTCATTCTGGGCCATTAAAAATCTTTTGCATTTAGTCCTATAGAAATCTGAATATCCATTCTTCATGGTCTTAAAAAGGTCTTAAAAAGTCTTAAATTTGACTTTGTGAAACCAGCAGAAACCCTGTGTATAGAAGGTGCTGCAATAAGAAAGTAATGCAATAAATATTATTTATGAAAATTAGATGTAAAATAAAACTCTAATGAATATAATTGATAAAGAAAAACTAAGGGCTCTATTTTAAAGATCTAGACACAAAGTCTAAAGCATGTGACTCAAAAGTATTAAGGGTGCGTCCGAATCCACTTTTGCTATTTTAAGGCCAGAAAAATATGGTTTGCACCACGGCACATGGTCTAACAGGGTTACGCTTATTCTCTTAATGAGTTGGGTGTGTTTTGACCATAACATGCATTAGACCAATCAAAGTCTCATCTCCCATTCCCTTTAAGAGTCAGTTGTGTCGCGCCTTGGCGCATTTGCTATTTAAATGACTTTGTAAGTGGAAAAACTGAATGGGAAAACTGAATGCTTCACTAGTGAGAAAACAGTTAAACAGACCATCTGCACAAAGACAAAGAATGAGCCTGTTTACTTCACTCCTTTGCTTTCGTGGATTAGGAAATTGTGTTGTAGCATCCCACTGATGACATCAATTAACCTATATATTTAATTTTGTTTGTTCTAAATTCAGTTCTAATTTCCTGCAAACGAATAAATGAAAAATAATAACGAAGTTATATCCAAACACACGTCCTGTTCTTATGCTCCATATGGTGATGCATACATTTCCAAAACCCAACAGGTGGATAAATCTAAGCTAATATAAATGTGCATATAATAAATAATACTGCTAATAATAGTAACATTATAGTAAAAATGCAACTTGTCATGAATAAACAAAAAAATAAAGCAAAAAAAAGCCCCCCAGACACGAAGAAGGCATGGAGGTAGTGGTTTTTATATCTATAACTAACGCGCTCTGCGCTTGACTTTAGACCAGCTTTTACTTTGTCAATGGCGTGGTCTATTTCAGTTTCTCAAAATAGCTCCAACAATGCATCCATGAGTCCACAAAGTACCGCAAATGGATTTGCTATTTAAACAATGTGGTTCAAAACAGGAACATTGGGGTTGCGCTGGTCTGAAAATAGCAACAAGTTGCGCAAAACATGTCTTGCACCTTATTGCACCCGGTGTATGGTATGACCTTAAAAGTTAACTAAAATCCGAAACTCTTTTTAAGTCAGTGCCAACTATTTGATAGCAGTCCCCCTGGTTAAGTGTTATGCAGTGAATTCTGAGAAAGTCAATTTATGGTTATTCATCATATATATTAAGGTAATTTACTATTAACCAAGTTACCAATTTTTCAAGACAGCTTTTCTTTACCATTGAAATCATGGCAATTTTTACAGTATATGATATTATCAATTCATTCAAAAGCAGGTGAAATGTGAGAGAACGTAAGGGATTGAGGTGGGCGAAAATGCAACAGCACTTAGATACTGTATACATGCTTACCTTTTTCAGTATAAGGTAAGAAATGGACGCATTAGCATCAATAATTATTGTAGCTATTTTGTCATCTCGAATCTCCTTCAGTAATGGCGTTGGGTCAAGGTTGTCATCCAACATCCTGATTGACAGTGTCTCTCGAGAGATCAGAAAACGCCTTATCAGCTCTTCCAGTCTCAGCAGACCTGTGGGAAAAGAAAACAAGTTAGTGGGCAAAATCCTAAAGACACTGGGATTAGGGGGTCCAAACCCAGCTCTATACCTTAGATGGTTTGTGTCTGCGGTTGTTTGTAAACAGCGTGCATCTGTGTGTTTGCAGTGCTGCTGGGAACAAAGTGAGTCGGTGGCAACACAAAGCCCAGTGAAAATGTAAATAACTAGCTGCGCTCTCAAGGGAGCCTGCATGCACAGTAAAGCCAGTGCCAAACTTTAATTAGCTTGAGGGAGGAGAGAAATCAATGCTCTCCACACTCTCTCTTTCTCATACTCTCAATACCTCCTTTTGACTCTTCTGTCTTTCTTTCACTGATTTCTCTCGCTCATTCTGATTTTCACTCCATTCCACTGCATTCGTCTTATTCTTGATTTTTTTTGCTTTCTTATTCCCTCCGCTGTGTTATAAATGAACTCAGATCTTGTTTTCCACCAGAGACCAGCGCTGTGACACTCTGAAACAAACATTATCAGACCCAGACCAGCCTTGTGCTTAATGACTCATGTGTGACAGTGACTAGAGCTCTGTTGCAAAACCTAGTGAGCTGCCAGCATTGTAGGACATCAGGCACGTTCCCAATGCAAAAACCTGTTCCAAAAGGTAGGCTTTTTAGTTCTACCTAGAATTGTAGAGATCCTAGAATCTACATCCAAAACAGAGGTGGTTAATTAGTGAGCGGAATGTTTTATTAATGTGTTTTAGAGGATGATGGTGGACTCCATTTGTTCCATTTAAACCTCAACAACCTCAAATTCAATATCCAATATTGCTGCTCAGTGCATCAACAGAAGTGAAACAGTATTGTTTTTATTTTTATTTTTGATCGTCTCTGTCTCAATAAACTCACAAAGTAAATTGGGTCCCACTTTATTTTAGTTGACCTTAACTATTATGTAAATAAATAAATGCAATGCAGTGCACGTATTGTGTTCATATTGGGTTGTAAAATACTCATGGTTCTTTTGAGGGGGTAGTAAGTAAAGGAGATGTAAGATTCCATTTCTTACAGCTCATCGAAATCTGATGAATGGTTGAGGGTTAAATGCATGTAAACCTTTTTAGCGCTTTTGAAAAGAATTGTGTTATTTATTTGAATTTATTTATATTTGTTTTCAACTCTACGTCCAACCTGACTTAAATTTTATTCTAATTTTACCATTTATGTTTTTAGCTGATCCCATTATTAGTTGTGATATAATTTAGACTTTGATTTTTTTCTTGGGTCTGGATGTTCTTAATTGTACGTTCATTAGGAACCAGACGCCGCTTAGAGTTCCATGCCCCGGGATTGCGTTTCTTCTCATGGGCATTATCTCGACACTGAAGTTTGTCAGAGATGTAGAGTTAACTAATACTCTAAATACTAAAAGAGTTGTTAATTTAGTCATTTCCATACAACTTGCTAATAACAGGTATTAAATGATTAAAATATTTGTTGTATAATTTTTGAGAAATTAATATTATAATAATGATATAATGCTGTATTATTCTGTGTCATGGATTGAGTGGTTTAGTGATATGGATTAGCTCCACCTACATTTTACATTAGCTCACCTACTTGCGTAATAGCACACAGGTGATGGGTGATTAGCTGGCAGGAGTAGCAGGGAAACAGTTTTTTGGCCCTGTTTTTATTTGTAGCATTTGCAAGACAAATAAATCAATCTTGAGAAATAAATGCTTGGACGCGTCGTAAAACATCACTGCTCCTGTTAAAACGGCTTCAAATTAACCAAATGATGTCAGAGACCGTTATACAAAATCTGTAAAAAAAAATGGCAATTAGATAATTTCCCCAAATCGCACAGCCCTAATGAGTGTGTCTGTGTGTGTGTGTGTGTGTGTGTGTGTGTGTGTGTGTGTGTGTGTGTGTGTGTGTGTGTGGTGTTTCCCAATACTGGAAGGTTATCCGCTGCATAAAACATGCTGGAATAGTTGGCGGTCCATTCCTCTGTGGCGACCTCTGAAATAGAGACTAAGCCGAAGAAAAATGAATGAATTTTAATGTAGAGACATGTATATTTACAAATTAAGTGTAATATACCAAATTATTCATCTAAATATACTGTGAAGTACATATAGTAGTTAAGACCACCTAATATAAAGTGGGACCATAAATTGACTCAAGTCTAGTGTGACTCAAGTCATTCCCAGCTCCAGCATACTGTACAACATCTAAGGCAAATTGAATAGAGTATTCTGAGTAAACTTTAGTAAACACAACACATTAATCAAACTAATGCAAATAAACTCCTAATCGGATTAAACACAATCACACTAAACTATGTGGCTTACACTGATTTTTATCACAATAAACTGTCAGGTAAACACCTTGATAATTTTTACTGTTCTGAAGAAAGTGTGCATGTGTTTGGACATAAATGGATGCTGTGTGTTATTCTAAAGTTTTTTAAATCACTAAACTGTCAATACACTCAATGCACAGTTTGCAGACATGGTGCAACAAAACTGATACAGTGAGTTATTGCAAAATAACAAAATAAGCAGCCATGGAAATGTGTTAGCATAACATGTGAGTAGATGAGACTTATACCATTAAACGCTGGTTATGAGTGATAAAATTAAGATTTAAAGGGCACCTATTTAACCCCCTTTTCAAGACTTAAGTCTTTTGTGTCTCCAGAATGTGTCTGTAAAGTTTCAGCTCAAAACACCCATCAGGTTATTTATTATAGCTTTCAGAATATTGAATTTTCTGCTCTGAACACATTGTAGCTGTTGTTGTTGTCTGTGCCTTTAATGCTAGTTTTCCCCGCCCACTGTTCCCACATGCCTGTCAGAGTGTGCCTCAATGTCCGCCTCTTCTGCGTCAGATAAACAGCACAGTGACAGACATGAAAGAAGCAGATCTCAAGTAACGTTTGTGAGAAATACTACAGTAAGGACTTTCCCAATGATTATTTGATGTATTTGTTGTGGAGTTAATTCAAGCTTTTCTGCAACGATGTGTCACACAAAATGTTGTTACAAAGTTCGTACGCGTTTAACTTTGCACTGTTTTTGCACCGCAAATGTAAGAGGATACACATTTATATCCACTGCTGTATGGATATCCGTCATGTTAATGTACAAAATAAACCTGATGTAACGTCCACAATCTGAGATTATAGCGTCTTCTTTTCTAATTGTACTGACATGCGGCTGTGGTGATAAAGTAAAGAAGGTAAAATCGCTGTCATTTATTACAAACATGCACTGATTTAAAACTGTTTTAAGCTTGTAAAACACATTCTTGATCACATTTGATGATGATTGATGATCACACTGAGCCGAACAGATCTTTTAATCCTGGTTGCTTTGTGCACGACCTGACTTGTTATATGCGTTACTACGGAGGCATGTTAATATGCGGCTGTCAATCAAATTGGTAGGCGGGGAAACCGCACTCCTACATCACATTGCGGTGGGCCTCAATTTGGGAGGGATTTGGATCTTTAAACATCAGGAAAATTTAAAAAATGAGACTTTATATATTTATATATTGTCTTTATATCACCCCAGTATGACTGTGGACACACTATACCTGCACACAGTTCTGTCCAAACAGCTTACAAAAAGATGATTTTCATCATAGGTGCCCTTTAAATTAACAACATTTCCTATTGCGAATAATCAGAATAATGAAAGCTGCTAAAAACAACTGGAGCTTCTCTTGTGATGTAAACATCTTACTGTGATTTAATAATTAAAGTGTGGTCAGATAGAAATTTTATTGCAACAAGATCCATTGTCAAATGTGACATGCAGTCATTTTGTCATCACAAACCAAGAATTGGAATTTTTTACAGGAGGGTGAACAGAGTTTTTATCACACTACTGGCATATTTTTTTCCCATTCCATTTCACTGCTTTCCATTGTTGTTCTGTGAATGTGTGCTAAACTGCTGTATTTGGTTGTTTTCATGTGATGTTTTCAGTGTGACAGACGAGGTCACCAGGGAAAAAAAATGTTGAAGCTAAAACAAAGTGTGTGGCGTCAGAAGACAGTTCCATAAAATAAAGGCAATGAAGTTCAATATAAAATCAGTGTACACAACACACATTTAAAATATGTCAAAACAGACTTGCTTTTGTTTACATTTCTGTGAGATTTTCTAGCAATAATATATTTTTATGTTGTCAAATGTAGCAATATGTGCAGCAACACTCACAAAGAAGTCACATTAAATCCAAGCACCAGAAGGTTCACATGAAAAAGATTTCCACTTGGAGAATATGGGCTCTATTTTAACGATCTAGGCGCAAAGTCTAAAGCGCATGTCCGAATCCACTTTTGCTATTTTAAGGATGGAAAAATACGCTTTGCTCCCCAGCACAGGGTCTAACAGGGTTGTGCTTATTCTATTGATGAGTTATGTGAGTTTTTTGAGCATAACATGAATTAAACCAATCAGAGTCTCATCTCCCATTCCCTTTAGGACTTAGTTGCTTCGCACCATGGCGCATTTGATATTTACATGGTGAAATTTGTAAGAAGAAAAACTGAATGTTTCACTAGTGAGAAAACAGTTAAACAAACCATCTGCAATATCTCCTTCATTCGGCTTCTTTCTCACGTTCTCTTTATTTTACTTTACTCTTTACTTTCATGGATAAGGAAACGGTGTTGTACGTGTTGTATTTAATTTTTATGTAGAATTTTATATTTAGTTTTATGTAGAAAATAATATTTTTTGTAACATTTTAATCCTTTAATTTTTTCATATGTAAAGATATTTGTGTATTGCTGTACATCCTGTGTGTATTAAGCAATGTGTAAGCATTTTGAACCTGCATAGGTGCATAACTAACGCACTCTGCGCTGAACTTTAAATAATTTCAGTTCTTCAAAACAGCAACGCGCCAACAATGCACCTCAACACACCTCCTTTTTAGACCAGAACAGAAAAAAAGAAACTCACAAAACTTTAAAACCACGCCTGTGTCATTTTTGGGTGACGTATCACTTTAAGGACCATTCTCACAAAATATGCTTTTCAATTACGTTTGCCTTGTTTTACATTGTTTTTAATGTAAATGTGCTAAGCTGAAACGCTTGTTTTGCACTTGTGTTTGACACAACATTATAAAAGCATTCAGGTTCAAGTTAGTTACATTTTTTAAAAAATTTCTCTATTGTATACCACTGGTAAGGCTACATAATGGTGGAGTCAGTAGGATTGACAGCAAGTTCACAAAATAGATTCTGTTGGAAAGAAGCAAAAATCCTACATAGTAAACATGTAAAGAACAAGAAAGACGCTATAAGATTCTAGTGGATGAGCACTGATCTTCCAGATGTGGGCTTCTGTTCTATGCCAAATGGAAAATGCAAAAGCTGTCAGTCTGAGTGATCTATACAATGCAAGTGCTCTCCCACTGTAAAACAGTACCAGATCCCGCTGCACGATATTGGAAAAATCTAACATTGTAATATGTTTTTATTATGTGATATATTGCGATATAAACACTATTTCACCAAATGATTTAATATTTCTCAGACATTATAAAAGAATTTAAAATGTTAAATCAATTGGGAGGATTCTGTAATGGGAGTACATCTCCCTAAAATCTAATAAACAATCTATAAACTTTTTGGGGTCCCCCGACACATTTTCGTTGTTGTCTTTGTTACTTGCAGCACATTTCTGTATTTGCATGTATTGTAAGTATTTTCATGCGCAGGTTTAGTCAGAGATTGATGAATTAATGTTTATTGTTTGCATCTCCATAAAATCTAATAAACAATCTATAAGCTTTTAGGGGTCCCCTGACACATTTTCATTGTGGTCTGTGCTACTTGCAGTGCGTTTCTCTATTTGCATGTGTTGTGAGTATTTTCATGCGCGTGTTTAGTCAGAGATTGATGAAATAATGTTACCATTTGCATTTCCATAAAATCGAATAAACAATTCATAAACTTTTTGGGGTTAGGGTTATTTGCAGCGCATTTCTGTAATTGCATGTGTTGTGAGTATTTTCATGCATAACAATCTGTAAATACAGTCAAGAAAAAGTTTTATCATTTCCAGAGTCTAACAGTATTCAATTAACTGAATGATAAAAATAAATCAACAAAATTAATCATAATTAAGGTACAATTTCTTATACCTGAATGTTTTTTAAAATCATTTTACAATCACAGGCATCAAAAACACATGCAAATGATAAACTATAACACAAACTCAACACTGCATATCTTGCGATGTGCCTATTGCGAATGATGACATAGCAATTTATGCTGAATCAATATATTTTTTATATATAATTTAATATATATTTTTTAAAGGTGCCATACAATGAAAATATGGATATAACTAGGCTGAATAATTAAGAGTTCATTATGAAACAGACATACATTGAGACTGAAACACCATTGTTGCCTTGTTCTCATATAAATACCATTAGTGTATAATTCTGGTGAAAATCAGCCCAATTGGAACAAAACACCAACTCTGATGACTCACACAAGATCATTAATATGCTCGCCCCAGGCTGCATTTGATTGGCCACAATGTTTCCTAGTGAGATTACAATTTATTTTAATGAGATTTAATTATTTTGTCTCTTATGTTTACATTTATCTAAGCTTTTACCACTGAGAATGGGCCCAGGTTGTTACAGTGCAATGCATTCTGAGAATTTGGGACACACGAACATGGACCACATTGATCTATTTAGGTTTAATGTATCATGTATATACACTGATTTGCAAGTGCTCACACTACACATAAAAAAAGAGAATCATATAAAGAAAAGTTTTCTTGAGGCACATCGTTGATACTCTGTCACTTATGGATTAGCTCTTTCATTTATTTGATCCGCTCCCTCTGCATCTGTGCTCGGCTTCTCGAGTTACACTTTAGCGCTGGAGACAGAATTTTATGGATATGCATAATCCATATTTTCAGCTTCTCAGACAGACAAAGAGCATTTATAAAGTTATCTACACTAGTCCATTTTATTCTGAGTATTTGTAAGATGTATTTAAAAAGTTTTACGGTGTTGATTGTTTTAAAGTTTTCCTGTTGATTTGATTGACTCTTATTTTGAAAACGGGACAGACTTTAGGGAGGAGTGAAAAAAGTGAAACAGGCAGCCATGCATGATCTCCTGTTCACAGCACATCAGAATGCAAAATGCAGGATATACAGATTATACATGTATTCAATGCCACCCTAAAAAGGCATAACATCTGTTTAGTTTAACATGTATGAAGGGAAATTTGCTATATATGTTTGTAATTAGTCAATTCAAGCAGTGACACTTTGTTCACTCTCTTTTTCTAAAAAATAATGTGTTTATCCAATCCACTGCACAGAGAAGAAGGAGAGTTCACCATCTTATAAAAGAGCTGCAAGAGAATAACACTGCCAGTGTTTTATAAGGGATGCTTCCCACTGATGCACGTTTATTTTAGTCACTTCAATCGACAGTAAATATTGAGTTATTGATGCTCAAGCAAGCAGTGCATATAAATGTATTTTAAAAATAATGTAATGGAGATTTAAAGTATTAACACTAGAATACAGATGTGACTGTAGACCCCAAACCAGTCATAAGTGTAAATGTTTATATTTGTTTGAGAAAACTATTTGAGGGGCAAGAAGCATAGCAAGAAGGTTGCTGGTTTGATCCTTCAGTTGTGTGGAGTTTGCATGTTCTCCTCGTGTCTGCATGGGTTTCCTCCGGGTGGTCAGGTTTCCCCCAGAGTCCAAAGACATGCAGAATTGTTAATTGGATAAGCTACATTGGCCGTATTGTATGAGTGTATGAGAGTGCGTGTGAATGCAAGAGTGTATGGATGTTTCCCAGTACTGGGTTACAGCTGGAAGGACATCCACTGCGTAAAACATATGTTGGATAAGTTGGCAGTTCATTCCACTCTGGCGACCCCTGATTAATTAAGGGACTAAGCCGAAAAAAAAAATGAATGAATGAATGAATGAACAATTATTTGAAAATATGGAATCTGAAAGTTTAAAAAAATTAAATAATGACGAAATTGCCTTTAAATTTCCTAAGTGAAGTTATTAGCAATGCACAATACTGTGTGCTTGTCTGAATAACACAGTCAAGAAACAGGTTAGTGACTGTATTGTGGTGTTAGTAACTGTACTATGGACCGTATTTCGGGCGGCCACTGCAATTAAATAGGATACCAAAGTTGGTGACCTGTGGGTGTTACAGACTTTACCAAAAAACTGAAGACCAGGGGCAGGGTGCAATTATAGGAGTTTTCAGATATAAATAACAAAACGGGAGGGTGGCGGGAGATGGGCAGTGGTGTAAAGTAACAAATTATAAATACTCAAATGACTGTAATTGGGTAGTTTCTTCTCAGGAATTGTAATTTTAAAAATGTTTACTTTTACTTTCCCTCAAGTATGTTTTTAGTGCAGTATCGATACTTTTACTCCTCTACTTTCCTTCAACCTGCAGTCACTACTTTATTTTTTCTTGTCTGTGAGGATTGGCTGAGTAGAAAAAACAATCTTGTGATTCCTGTCGACTCAAATCACACATAGCCTAAAATAGCATCAGACTGAACAACCTCAAGACACGGGCGCTTTATAAATGCAGCAAACCTTTTGGAAGCATTAAAAGTGTCCAAGAAGATGTCCAAAATCTTTGCACGCAATGATGATGAGACTTTATTGACTGATGAGAGAGTGGTGGATGTTTACTGTATGAGGACTGAAATCACCAACTAGTCACCAACACACAATCACAAAGTGCATGTACGCTCATCAGCTTTTCACAGTGTAATATTCAGTACTCTTGAGTACTTCTAAAATGGCTATTTTTTGCTCATACTTTGAGTAATATTTACAACAGATACTTTTACTCGCAGTACATTTTGGGGCAAGTAATTGTATACTTTTACATGAGTGTGAATTTTCACTACTCTTTCCACCACTGGAGATGGGTGTGATATATGAAACTCTTCCAAGGAAACGGGAGTGTTGGCAGGTATGCTACAGACAGTAGAAAGCAAAATGTGACCCAAAATAAACATACAGTACTGAATGTATACTGTACCACCACATATGCTTGTACTTAAATTTGTTTAGCTCTACCTGACACAATTATTATTTCATTCTGCAATAGACTATAGTCATTTTAATTAATTAGTTTTTTTTATGTTTTTGGTCAAAAATTGGTAATGCTGTTTTTAGTGGTTGATATTTGCACCCCTCGATTAAATTATGTAGCCTACTGTAGAATGATGTACTTTAACTTCAAGTTAAGTGCTATTTTAGGGTTTCCGCCTGCATTTTGCCTATACCCAAATAAAAAAAATCCTCCCAAATTCACATACATAGGTGTAAATGCAAAAGTTTGGTATCATTTTAAAGAAAAGCCTTTGAATTTTCATAAAACACTGTCTGTGTTATAAAAAACCCGTCTAAAAAAGAGGAACTTTTTTGTAAACTCAAATTTGAAAGTGTACCTTTTAGGTTTTGTGTGGTCTGTGTTGCTGTAATTAATTTTGTTGGTTCCTGCACATGTCAGTAGTCATAGGAAAAAATAAAAATGTCTCTATCCTAATCTATGCAAAAGTTATTCTATTCCAACTGATAAGTGGATGGAACCACTTATGGGGGTATTGGGCCAGTACAGACCTTTAAAATTTAAAGAATGGGAAATAAATGACATCACGGTACACAGGGTTTAGAACCTGCGAGGTCTGTACTATTTCACCAGCATCCACTCACTTAAAAATGTTTGCACTTAAAACTGTTCTATTACATGCGTTTTGTTTTTCATTTCACCGCCTTGCATCTCTTTTTTAAAACCTGAATTGTATTCTGTGAGAATCGTCCTTTAGGATGCTAACTAGCTATCTAGGCTTCGAAACTAAGCTTTTGTGTGTTGGAGACCATAAAAATCATGTGGTCAATTTCTGTTTGAAACCATCTTTTTTTACAAAGCGACATGAAATATGTTTACGCAGTTCTTAAGTCATTCTTTTCATGCTTTTTCAGTCTGACAGACGAGGTCACCAGAGGAAAAAAACTGTTGAAGCTAAAACAAAGTGTGCGCCATCAGATGGCAGTTTCATAAATTAAAGGCAATGAGGTTCACAATGAAATCGCTTTACACAACGCACATGAAAACCTTTGTGTCAAAACAGGCTTGGGAAATTGCTTTCTATCTGTTAAACGAGAAGCAGGAGTGCAGCAGCGAGCCTCTCTCCATCTCTTGCCACCATTTTAAATGAGCTTGATGAGTGGCAAGTTGCACCTACTCTGCTGCCATAGCAACCATAGTGCAGCCAACTGGGTCAGAGCTGAGCGTTATGTAGCGATGCCCTCTCTAACACACAAGAACGTCCGAACACACAAAAGCACACACACTTTGCATACGTGGCGCTGTCTCACACATTAGCACGCGCAGCAGGGGGGGAGATTTATTCTCAGATTACATGAACGTTGTGTTGTCCAGTGACATGCTGCGTAATTGCTCAGCAGTATGTTTTATTGGCACAGCTACCTATTACAGCAAAGTAATTGTTGGTGCTTGCAGTATGGCAGCACTGCAGTATCATTATCAGTCTTTTCAAGAACTTTTTGTGATTTCATCTCGCCCATTAACCTTGAATGCATGTTGTTACTTGAGTGTTTGATGAGAAAAGACGATTGATTGGGCAGATGAAATCATTTGAAGCATTTAATTAGCCAAGGGTTTATTATAGTAGATGTGTAGTACCGATGTTTTCTTGATCCATTGGTTGCCAGCTGTATACCCACAGTTTTACTACATATACCTTGGTTAAAGGTTAGTGTGGCAAAAATGTGATGGTGGTTATTTTGTGGTTTAGCTGCAATTAACTTTTTTTTGTTTTTTGTTCAATGCCCTCCAGTATTATTGCCACATTTATAAGCAAATCTGTGGTTGGGAATATGTCTTTATTGTTTTATTGTGTTTTGCTAAGAGTACTAACAAAATAACTGAAGGTGCTTGAGTGTTTTTTCGATCAGAGCAGAGGCTTTTTTAACCCTGAAACCTTTCCTAAAAGTTTGTGGTGATTGTAGTTTTGGAGACTTCTGGTCTGGAATTCTCCAGCTTTTTGGAGATTTTTTTTGGCTAATTGAACCATCCTCCTAACCAGGTGCGGACTTAGTGATTTGGGGGCCCTAAGCAGTTTTAAGGATAGGGCCCTAGCATTGAAAGTCAATGCATTCTCTTTACCTAGAGATATTTTTTTCTCTGTAAATTAGTTTTATTTTTTTGTAAATAAACTGCATGTTAAAAATATTTTTAAAGCTTGTTTTATGCATTTTAATTTTTAAAGGAACCTTTATTGTCTTAGGCTCAATCCCAAATCTATTTTTCTACCCCTACCCCTTTCCCTTCCCCTTGGTCCTTGAAACAGCGTGTGAAGGGGAAGGGCTTCAAAATTTACCCCTAAGAAATGAGACAGCATAACTTCATCAAACACTTCATCATACAGTTGAAGTCAGAATTATTAGCCCCCCTGTTTATTTTTTCCCCAATTTCTGTTTAATGGAGAGAAGATTTTTCAACACATTTCTAAACATAATAGTTTTAATAACTCATGTCTAATAACTGATTTATTTTATCTTTGCCATGATGACAGTAAATAATATTTGACAATGTTTTTCACAGCTTGAAGTGACATTTAAAGGCTTGATTAGTTAATTAGGTTAACTAGGCAGGTTAGGGTAAATAGGCCAAGTTATTGTATAATGATGGTTTGTTCTGTAGTCTATCAAAAAAAATTAATATAGCCAAAAGGGGCTAATAATTTTGACCTTAAAATGGTGTTTAAAAATTTAAAACTGCTTTTATTCTAATCAAAATAAAACAAATAAGACTTTTTCCAGAAGAAAAAATATTATCAGACATTCTGTGAAAATTTCGTTGCTCTGTCGTTTGGAAAATATTTAAAAAAGGGAAAAAAAATTAAAAGGGGGGCTAATTATTCTGACTTCAACTGTATGTCATCGCAATCTCTTGCTTCATATGAGATCGACGATCACGGCTGCTGTAGATATTCCAGCATTTTTTTTGGTATTGATCTCTTTAGGAAATCACTAAAGGCATATATCATGTTATCATAACGATATAATGTGGCAAAAAGACCTTTCATTTTTTCTTGGGTAAATGTTATTTTATTTGAACAATTCCTCTTTTAACAAGCTCACAGCGATCTGACAAGGCTTTTAGCCAGACAGCAGGATCGTGGAGGAAGCTGCATTTCATTGTTTGTCTTATTTCTTTTTTTCACAAATGTTCTCAAAATTCTCACTCTTGTACACTCTGCTCTGATCACTAGACTGGCAGTGTATTTATACATTTTTTTATGAATATTTTTTTCGGGGTTTTCACCTTTATTTTGGATAGGAAAGTAGAGAGAATTGACGGGGAAGCATTGGGAGCAGAGAGAGTGGATGGAGTGGAAGGATCGGCAAAGGACCGTGAGGCGGAATCGAACTCGGGTCACAGCAAGCACCAGAGTGCATGTGTCGACACACTAACCACTAAACCACTAGTGCCGACAGACTGGCAGTGTATTTAAACCACTCACACTCACACTTGTGCATGTGCAGTACAGAAAGGAACAGTCCACTACACATGGATGGCCCCCCGGTTTTGAAAAGAAGTAATAATGTTAAAATCTTACCAGATGTAGAGAGATTTTACAACATATTATAGAAAATATATAAATGAGCTATATACCTAATATAGGTTTCTTGGCATTGTTGGGCCCCCAAATTCCCTGGGTACCTAAGTGGTTGCTTACCACACTTATTGATTAAGTTCGCCCCTGCTCCTAACAGTGTGTGGGACAACACACATCCTCTTCCAGTCTGATTCATAACACTTCCAGTTCGCTGTAATTTCTTAATTAATATCCTAAAATATTAATGGTAGAGCTGAACCACTGAATTTCAGTGTTACTGCTATTTTCTGATATCCATTTCTCATTTTGTGAAGCTCAACACTTTTGCCACAGCTTTGTTATTTGGTCTTACCCATTTTGATGAATGGCATAGTAAAACAGGAGGTAATGGCTGAACAATTTTCTGTTCCTAGTCAACCAGGTGTGCTAAATTCCCTAAAATTAATTGTTAAATATTACAAATATGCTGCACATATGAGTTCATTGCGGTGCAATTGTTATTTTTAACAAAGCATTTGCTTTTTACAGTTTTCTCCATTGGTTTGGCTCATTTCTTGAGACATAAATTACATTCTCAAAATTCTAAGATCATTTGGCAAAACAGTGTTACATTTTAGCACAACACTAAAGCTCACTTGCAAAAGCTCATATCTCTCCAAAAACAGTTCATGCATCAAAACTAAATCCCTTTCCCATATAAAAAGTCAGTGCCACAAAAATGGCAAATATCCTTCTCAATTGCTTTGGCTCATTTCTTGAAACAGACCGGACATTCTCAACTCTCTTGGTGCTTTTGTCAAAATAACGTGGATGGTTCTGCACAACACCATGGTTTACCTGCAACAGCTCATACCTTTCCCAAAACTGTTCACTCGTGTCAAAACTAAATTTCCTTCTCAATTAAACAGTCAGTGCCCCCAAAATGCTTCATCCCTTTAGCATTGTGTAAGCACTGCAAGTCAAAATGTTTAGATGTTTTGTCACTATGGCAAAGGACCACTAAAATATCCCTCATGTCCACCTTACAGTCTTAGCCCAGTCCTTCATTGACAATGGTTACTGCGCTGTTTTTGTCTAGCTAACAGAATACAATTGTGTATAAAACAGAAAAAAAAGAAATAGGATTTTAGGGTAAGAGTAGCCTCCAAGGTTTGACGTCACACATTGCACTCACACTGCCAAGGAAATGGTAACTCCTTTTTTATTGTAATGATCAACCACACACAAAGTAACTTCCAAATATCAGAGCAAAAAGAAACTGTATACAGCATAATAAACTGTAATATAAACACACAAACAAAAAAGTAGAGTGCTATAAATAAAGCTGGAGTTTCATAACAGTGCTTAACTGCCCGCCGTCCTCACCCTCCTTACCATCCACACGCTGCAGTCTGTGTGACCAAAGATTCTCGTCCACATCAGTGTATATTCTCCCTTGCGATGCAACGAGGGAAGAAACGGCATGAATGTCGCAACCATCATCTACAATGATCAAATGTTCCAAGGATTCACCTACTGTATGGTATTCATGGTATTATAGTCTTGACTTATTTTGACAATTGAACAGACTGTTGTGCATGTAACGACATACACAATGAAATGACGCTGACACATTTTGAAGAGAACAACTATTAGACTAAGAATTAACAATCAGTTTTCGCTTGGAAATTGTGCTAAATGAAGACTATCTGTACTTAATCAAATGCAAAGACGTACTTAGACTTTGCAATTTTATGAAATGAATGAGAAATTCTATTCTGTTGTGAACAATTGCCAAGTGGTTCGGATGTTTGTCCATGTTGTTTTGAGAATGTAATTTCTGTTTCAAGAAATGAGCCAAACCAATGGAGAAAAACTGTAATAAAACTGTGCTGTTTATGCAAATGTTTGTTTTTTTTAGTTAATTCCTATGTGGCAGATATTTTTGAAGTAAATTAGCACTGATTAAAGGTGCATTTGCTCATATTTATCAAGGATGTAACATTAGTGGAGGGCACTGTATTTGTAGTTAAATTAATTTTGTGAGATACTGGGAAATATTGTGAATGGAAGAACAGCCATTAACATAATTATAAATATCCCTGTACAACAAGTGTTTCATTCCTCTGTTTGTTTGTTCTCCAGGTTTACATATTCAAGCTTGAATGCAGACCAGAATAGCTGAGAATGAGCAGAGCAGAGGTCTTGGACTCACATTCGGCCTTAGCACAGACCAGACTAGCCGATGGGTAGCTGAAGGAGCGTAGGATGGAGCCGATGGCAAGGCTCAGATCCTCGTTGCTAGGATACAGAGTCACAGACGCAAAGCGCAGGTAAGGAAGCCGTGGAGTCTCTTCTGGACCGATTTTGATGTGGGGAATCTAAGAGAGAGCAGAAACAAGGGACATTTTATAGTTAGTGAAAGAATTAACACCAAAAAAAGAGGAATATTTAGATGAGGCTCACCTCCTTTTCCCCACATATGTGACTGACTATAGAGCCGGAGGCGGGACTGGAGGCGGGGCCGATAACAGAGACCACGCCCTTTGGTAGAATCTGGCACACTATGACAGAAAAAGTAGAGCATTTCATTCTTTAAATTCTTTCCCTGTGTGCTCACCTTATTCTCTGTGTATGAATAGGCGTAGCCATTTGAATCATTTTGGCTCGAGACTTCTGGTCTTATTCACTTCCATTCATTTTAACGTTAAAAACAGCTCGTTTTGCTGCTTGGTGTTGCAGACTAATATTTTCTTATTACATTATTCTACTTTGTCTGTATTGTCATGCAAACACTTGTTTGTAGAGTAAATAGTTTGACCGTTTTCTGCCGTTTATTATTCCAAGTCATTTCTCCCATAGGCAGCTGAATCGGAAGTTCTAAAACAATCGCTAAAACCCGCGCACTTCCGCACTGAAGAATAAGGTCAATACACTTCAACTTTTTCTCTCTCTCTCTTTAGTGTGCAGGGTGTTTGTGTGTGCATTACTCACTTGTATCTGTAGTCTCATACTGTGAGTCTTTCTGAAGTTCAAATATGTCGACCTCCACACGAGCTCGAGCTGGGCTCTCCATCACACTGTTGATATTCTCACGTGCTAATGCTAACGCTAACCGCTCCCCACGGCCACAGACAGAGCTGTCATCCAAAATAGCCGCTATGGGAGAAGAAAAGGAAGAGTGGTCAGAGAGCAAAGAAGTCAGAGAGCAAAGAGAGAAATTCTCAGAAGGACTGGTTAAAGATTTATACAAGTATGTGCTATGTTAATCTACCATGTCAAAAAACAATAAAGTCAATAACAAAGACAATGTAATCAAACATAGCTAATCTTTAAACTCACCCACAATCTAAACATTTACCCTCATTTCACCCTCAAATACTTACAAACTTAAAAGTTTTTGTTTCTATTCAACACAAAATAATATATTTAGAAAAAACTTCAATATTTTTGAGCATTTTTCATGATATCTTTTGTGTTCAACAAAAGAAAGAAACTGAAACAAGTTTAGTTATTAGTCAGTAGTTTTCAGTTTCCACTAACCAAAACTGCGTCACACTATGCTAGATGTAAATAATACAATTCAAGCTGCTTTAACATTAAAATGTTTGAGGAAAGTATGATTTTTTTTTTAATTTAGCATTTTTATAAATTTGTATTATTTATTTAAGAATGTGTACATTTATTCAGCAAGACTGTATTAAATTAAACAAGAGTGACTGTAAGTAAATGTTAAATTTGCTATTAAAAAATCTAATTAATACTGTTTTTTGGTTTTGACAGCTTCCACAAACACTGAGCAACACTGCTGGTTTTCAGAATTGACAGTATTAGAACATGTTTTTTTTTTTTTTTTTTTGAGAACTAAATCAGCATATTAAAATGATTCCTGTATAATTAAGGTTTGTGAGAGATGAAGGATTGACTTATGACTGGTGATTGTTCAGCTTTACTGTTGAAACAGAAAAAAAATTAATTTCCAAATTGAAATAGTTCATTCATTCGTTCCCTTTTCAGGTTAGTCCCTTTATTATTCAGGGGTCGCCACAGCGGAATGAACCGCCAACTTATCCAGCATATGTTTTACACAGCGGATGCCCTTCTATCTGCAACCCATCACTGGGAAACACCCATACACACTCATTCACACACATACATTATGGCCAGTTTAGTTTATGCAGTTCACCTTTAGCACATCTTTGGAATAGCGGGGGAAACTCAAGAACACAAGGAGAACATTCAATTCCACACAGAAATGCCAACTGACCCACCCGAGATTGGAACCAGCAACCTTCTTGCTGTGTGGCAACAGGGGGTTACAATGTAATCTGCTCACCTAATGTTTACATTCATAATATTTATATTATTTGCTAATTAATAACCTCATGTGGAACTCTAAATCTGCATCTTATTTTGGACTCTGCTACAGTCTACCAGAGGTTGCATTTCGGTCGTGAATGCATACTTTGAGAAAGAGATCTGCACGGGACTGTGGGCTCTTAGGACTGTTATGCAGATGATGCGAGTACAGACTGTGCAAATAAAATGCACGTGCAGAAAGCCCTGGTCATGTGTTCGCATGTGTGCAACAGTCGTGAGCACTGGCTGTATCGGTGCTCAATAAGGAAATCACAGATACTGTATGCTGTTCAGAAATAACATCGGGACTTAGGAGTGATATATATTGTTAGACCACCCACTCCCATTCAAATTACATCAGATTACCGACTGCTACCACAATTTATTTGGAGATTTATTTCCGCACTGCAAGAAACCTGGTCGGAAATGCAGACCTCTACTTTAAGAGCTTTTCTGACTGAATGAGTGAAATACACAGTTTTTCACCAAGGTCAACCGGTGTTGCTGAAATATAATTGGCTAAACTGACGTTGGGCGGGTTAAAAGAACCAAAACAAAGACAGCCGTTCCGGCATGTACAGTAACTCACATTTTCAAAGCAGAATATCTGACTTCAGAATTGTTTTTTAGATAAACAAAAATGTTCATTTAGCACAGTGTTTCTCAAACTTTTTTCACCAAGTACCACCTCAGACAAAATTGTCTCTCCAAGTACCACCATAGTGACTGGTATTGAAAAACATAGGTGGTCATGGAGGAGTGGAGAACATGAGACTGATTCCTGTGACGCTCCAGAGACAGACAAGTCTTCGCTGAGGCCAGCTTCCAGCCTCCGCCACTGAGACTGCAGCTCTGCACAAGACGTTTGGCCAGCGGAGAAATTAAAATGGTCGTGCCCAACTGAGTCTGGTTTCTCTCAAGGTTTTTTTTCTTCACTCCATTTAGTGAAGTTTTTTTTCCCTCTCCGCTGTCGCCACTAGCTTGCATGGTTCGGGATCTATAGAGCTGTGCATCGTTGGATTTGCTCTTCAGTATTCGGACTCTCAGTAGTGATTACTAAACCACACTGAACTGAGCTAAACTGAACTGAACTTAAACACTACAAACTGAATTACACTGTTCCTATTTACTATGACCCTTTATATGAAGCTGCTTTGACACAATCTACATTGTATAAGCGCTATACAAATGAAGGTGAATTGAATTGAATAGTAGGCCTAATTAA
The DNA here is from genome assembly GCF_903798145.1 of Danio aesculapii. Taxonomy (NCBI): domain Eukaryota; kingdom Metazoa; phylum Chordata; class Actinopteri; order Cypriniformes; family Danionidae; genus Danio; species Danio aesculapii. The sequence continues at coordinate 35,432,720 of NC_079450.1, read as the reverse complement.
GCGGCTACAGCTCTCCACAGTTCACAAACATGGCAGATTAATTCTTATTATTATGAATATTTATTATTGTCAGCCATTTAAACATAATAAATAGTTTGAACAATAACACACTTACAGGTAAAAAAAAAGATAAATAAAACGTCAAAGTTTAAATTAAAATGTGATTTTAAAAGTTAATTAAAAATGGCACTGTTCTTAAAAAGTTAAAAGAAAAATGCTGTACTTAAATATTAAGTATTATCATAAAGTAGCCTATTCATCAAAACCTGCATGGTTTGTATATCTTTGAAATCTTGTATTTTTAATATATGAATTAGATTTACATATTTAAATTAGAAATTAGATCTGCTTACTGCTCTTTAGAGTAGGCTATGTGTGTCAGAGAAGAAAGGAATTAAACTACCTGTCAACATTGGGATATAAAAATACGAGATACTCCCCCAACAACCGTTACAAGTATGGGGAGGAAAATAACCTCAAATGATAGAACACATAACAAACATTAGAAAAATGAAAATAAAATAAAAAGTTTAGCCTATTAAAATCAATTTCCTGGTCACATCGTTATTACCGTACGTGTCTAAGGGTTAAAAGTGTTTATTTTTTTACTTGAATTATTCAGCGATTATACCACTAGAAGGAAGCCAGAGTACCACTTGTGGTACATGTACCACAGTTTGAGAACCACTGATGTAGCATATTTCTTAAACATCTGCAAACAAATTATGTTTTTTTTTAAGAGTCATGTTTTTTAGAAGAGTCAAAAATCTACATGCAGCACATTGAAGCCTCCAAATCAGACAAGGGTTTAATTGTAATTGTGCATATAGGTAGAAAAGCAGCAATTATTATTTTGGTCCTCACCCATGAAAATCATGAATTAAGATAAAATTATTCTTATTTAACAGATTTTATCTTAATAAATGTAACATATTTTGGGGGTCTTTTGCAGTTCATTGTGGATAATTTGAGTTTAGTGCAATAAAATGGCATTAAAACAAGTAGGAAAAACAACTATGTCAGTCAATGGATACCAGTTTACCAATTGTTTCAATATATCTTATTTTGTGTTCAACAGAAAAGAAACTCAAACAGGTTAAAAACAAGATGAGAATGAGTAAATGAGAGGATTTTTGGTTTTGGGTGAACTTTTTTTATTAAATGCATGTCTTGAATTATTATTATTTTTTTTCACATTTTGTTTTATTTTGTAAGACAGATATAGGGCCACACATTACCATACAAGTCCTTAAGTGTGTAACTCACCCATCCGTACGGATGACAGAACAGGGGTCTGGCTCAGGGAAGAAGGCGGCATGGTAACCACAGTGACTAACAGGAAGCGGAAGTAAATCGACAGCAGGAGCGCTGGCAGTTCCGGCATCTTCTACCGCTCCTCATGGAGATGCCTTCTGCTGCCTATAGCACCCCCTAGATAAACACACAAATGAAGATCAAACTTGTTAGATGTGAGAACCTGCAACATGTAGATTAGTTTCTGAATAGATACAATCTATAATCATGACAGAAATGGCTATTGAACATTCCACCAGGGATACAGTTCACTGCACACACATTTGACCTTTATGACAGCTTGCCCCAGTAGTAGACATGAAATGATTTGTGACGCAACTAAAATGTAAAAGGTAACGTATAAAATATCAAACCATTATTTTGGTCATGTTTTTTTTGTGTGTGTGTCAACCTGACATTTATGAAACATCACCTTGCCCTGAAAACGCAGCCTTTGCCTGAATACATGCTAGTGTGGTTAGATTTTTTTTGTTTGTTGGAACATGTTTACTCAAAATATCTTATCAAACAAATATTTTAGTTTGAATAATAAAATACATTAAATCTATTTTAAAAAAAACAACATAGTTTACCCCAGAATTTAAATTTGCACACTCTCACAGAATCCAAGATGTAGGTGATATTTATCTTCAGTACAACATTAACACTTCTTTTGGCGAAGAACTATATTTGTTAACATCATTGAAATGCCTTACAAAATATATAAAATGCCTTACAATATATATATATATATATATATATATTTTAAGGGTAATGCTTTAACTTAAGGTGACATTCACTTATTATAATTACAATAAATTTTGCAAAGTTACATGTAACTAACCCTAAACCAAACCCAAATTCTAACTCTAACCATATAGTAAGTACATGTAATTAATTAAAATTACTCCGTAGATAAATGAATAGTTACACTGTAAGTCACCTTAAAATAAAGTGAAACCATTTTTCACCAAAATAAACCTTTTTTTTTTTGCTGAAATTGTGTTTCTTCCTTATTCGTCAAATGCTATTGGTTTTTCAGTTTTACTCAAAATGTATTTTGTGTTCAACAGAATAAAAAAAAAAAACTTATAAAGGTTTGGATCACTTGAGGGTGAGTAAAGAGTGAGTAAATTTAAATTTTAAGTAAAATTTCATCTTAATTGTATTGTCTGGAGCTACTGTATTGTAAAATGAGTAAGCTCATTGTAACTTAGATCTTAGTGGACCTCATTTTCATAATTATGCACAATTAATTTACTTAATATTTGTAAGACAACAGGTTTACTGACATATTCAAAGTCATTTAATTGCTTTCAAATCAACAGGTTTACTCAACTTTTAAGTAAAGTCAATTAATTGCTTTCAAATCAACAGGTTTACTCAACTTTTAAGTAAAGTCAATTAATTGCTTTCAAATCAACAGGTTTACTCACTTTTCTAAAGGTATTGTAAAGTAAAATAATCACTTTTTACAGTATAGTTTCTTTAAAGATATTTTAAAAGTGCCATTTTAATGGCAAAGCAGAATTTCCAGAATGATTTCCACAGTTTTTAGTGTTACATGGTCTACCAAAAATCACTTTTAATATTCTGATTTGGTGATTTAAATACATTGCTTATTTTAAAAAATACTTTCATAATTTTTACTCTTTGAGTCTTTGAAATAGAAGTTTTTGTAATATTACAAACATCCTCAATTTTTATTGTGTACCTCTTCATGTTGAATTGCTTAATGTCCCCTTATTTGTAAGTTGCTTTGGTTAAAAGCATTTGCTAAATGTACAGACCCGTAGCCAGACTGCTAAAGGGGGTGGTTCTTTTTACTCAAAAAAGTGGATCTTTTTATTTGCCTAATTTTCCATTTAATTATGAGATTTAAATACTTAATTTAGTTGACATTTTAAGTACTATTTTTAGCTGAATTAGCTTGTCAGATGGTCAACATAACCACACTATTTGATGTACAAAAAATATTTCATTTCAATATTTCAAAATAGTATTCAAATTGATTTTAAAATAGGCCGCTTTTGGTGCTTCACACTTTTTTATTGGTCATGTTTTCAAAAATAAGCTCTAAGATTTAGAATAAAAGATACTTGTCAAATGTTTTCCTTATTAAAAAAACAATACAGTGGCGAAAGATGTCTTCTCTTAGGTCAGATGTTTTCTTCCACAGCTGGATGTTGGACTCTTAAAAAATGATTGTTTTTTTGGCCAAAACTGATTAACAGAAGTCACACCAGGATTCCCCTTGATCCTAAAATCATTTCTCGATGGGTTATTTTCACTATGATGGGAGAGCAGTCAAAATAGGACAAATGAGCTCATTGTATGGGTCAAATCCTGGACCTTCATCAATAAAGGGGGGGGGGGGGTCTTCCGAACCAGATTTCCCCACTGACATCTGTCCATCATGGCCTCCTAACCATCCCCATATCCTAATTGGTTTCCTCACTCTCCTCTCCACCAATCAGCTGGTGTGTGGTGTGCGGTCTGGCGCAATATGGCTGCTGATGTGTCATCCAAGTGGATGCTGCACACTGGTGATGGATGAGCAGATTCCCCCCAATTTGTGTAAAGCGCTTTGAATATCTAGAAAAGTGCTATGTAAATGTAAGGAATTATTAATTATTATTATTAAAAGTATTCAGAAAAACAATGCCCCAAACTCTGCAAACTCCCCCTTCACACACACAGTTAGGTCTTGTAATGGAGTCGACAGTGCTGTCTGAAGCATCATCAAGCACGAATTAAAAAATCTCATGACAGTTTGCTGACACGGGTCATGACCGTGTCACACACATCCTTAAAAGCAGCATCGGGAAATCACTCACACACACACACACACACACACCTGAAACGTTTGATTCATACATGCTCTCTGACACGAACAACTCAGAGCAATCTCTATGAACTCTGACCTTTACAGACCTCACAAAATTTATCTGACCACAGGGAAGAAATGATGGATGGGCTTCTCCTCCGCTCTATCTTTGTCCATCTCTCCTCCCCCTCTCCTCTCAGTCACTTTGGACGTGTCAGCAGGGCACGGAAAGTGAGAAGGAGAGCAAATGAAGGGAAGCAGCGTGTGTGTATACAGAACTGGGAAAAGCCATTATTGTCCTACTATAATTATTGCAGGCAAAATACTAATGACCAGCGTGGCAAAATATAAATCTAAAGTTCACACCCGCTGTTTTGCATATGAGCTTGTCTGAATTACTTGGCAGCCGGCGAGTAAACTGTAAAATCTAAATTATTTAGCAGAGAGGGTGGGAGAGCGCCTAAAAAAGGAGAGGAGAGGCGACCAGAAATGTGGAAATAAAAAGCAGGGTATCGAAAGCAGAACAAAAAAGGAGAGAAAGAAAAAAGGGAATGAAAGACAGAGAGGAAAAGGGAGAATATGCTTGAAGAAGGAGCCCTCGGGGAAAGGGAGGAGTAGATAGCAGGCGCTTCATTTGTTTCTTCTTCATCTTTGTAAGTAAGAAGTGAATCTGACAGTTATAATAATAGCGCAGTGATTCATTCTCCTTAATTGATTTGGATTGTGAAATGAGAGTGCTGGATGCAAAGCGTTGCCAGTTGCTGGTTGATACAGACACATTAAGATGTCACCAGGCTTCTGCGAGACCAAGAGGAAGCGTCGGGGAAGCCTTTTTCCCTTCTTATCTTTGCCTTTTCCACTTGTGGAAAGATTCCAGAGCGGAGGCAAGAAAAGACACCCGTCATGTGTCCCTCCTGGCACTCCATGAGCCCAAAGCACAAGAGCTTCATAAAAACCATCAAAAGCCCTCTTCATCAGGGGCTGAAATCATCAGCGAACATAAACACACACTGGCGTGCTGAGGGGCAATTCACTAGGAATGAATTGCACTCGATGATGGAGCCTTTTATTTGCACGCCGTCTGCATTGTTTTAGTGTCTGATTCATGAAAAGTTAACATACAAATCAAATAAAACTGTAAATACAACCATCAATTATTCTCGGTTGTGGAGGGAGCAGCACACTACCACAATCTGTCAACAATCCCTCATCACTATAGTTCCCTCTTCACGATAGTTTTTGTGTTCTGTAAACCAAAATATGTTTTAATAATTATACATTTTGTACATGTGTATCTTAGGCCTCTGGATGTTGCAGGGCTGTCTTGGCTGACACGTCTCTACAATGTCACATGGAGGTCGAGGACAGTACCTATGGAATGGGCAACTAGGGGGTGGTGGTTCCTATTTTTAAGAAGGGGGAAAGGAGGGTGTGCTCAACTATAGCGGGGTTAACACTACTCAGCCTCCCTGGGAAAGTCTATGCTTGGGTACTGGAGAGGAGGATCTGGCTGATGGTTGAACCTAGGATTCAGGAGGAACAATGCGGTTTTCGTCCAGACCGTGGTACACTGGACCAGATCTATTCCCTGACCAGGATGCTCAAGGGTTCATGGGAGTTTTCCCAACTAGTCCACATGTGTTTTGTGGACTTGGAGAAAGCATTCGAGCATGTTCCTTGTGGCATTCTGTGGAGGGTGCTCTGGGAGTATGAGGTCAGAGGCGCTCTGTTAAGGGCCGTGTCGTCCCTGTATGAGCAGAGTAGGAGTTTGATTCGCATTGCCGGCAATAAGTCAGATTTGTTTCCAGTGCATGTTAGACTCTGGCAGGGCTGCCTTTTGTCACCAATTTTGTTCATAATTTTTATGGACAGAATTTCAAAGCGCAGCCTTGGGCTGGAGGGGGTACGGTTTAGATGGAACATGAGATTGACAGGCGAATTTGGTGCAGCATCAGCATTAATGCGGTCAATGTACCGGTCCATTGTGGAAAAGAAGGAGCTGAGCCGAAAGGCAAAGCTCTCGATTTACCGATCAATCTACGTTCCTACTCTCACCTATGGTCATGAGCTTTGGGTCATGACTGAAAGGACAAGATCTCGGGTTCAAGCAGCTGAAATGAGTTTCCTTCGCAGGGTGGCAGGGCACACCCTATGTAAAAGGAGCTCTGTCACCTCGGAGGAGCTCGGAGTAGAGCCACTGCTCCTCCACATTGAGAGAAGTCAGCTGATGTGGCTCGAGCATCTGCTTCGGATGCCTAGTGGATGCCTACCTAGCGAGGTGTTCCAGGCATGTCCCTCCGGCAGGAGACCTCAGGGAAGACCCAGGACACACTGGAAGGACTATGTCTCTGCTGGCCTAGGAATGCCTCAGGATCCCTCCGGAGGAGCTGGAGGAAGTGTCTGGGGAGAGGGAAGTTTGGGAGTCTCTACTAAGACTGCTGCCTCTATAACCCGGCCCCAGAAAAGCACTTGAAAATGAATGAATGATTGAATGAATGAATAAACGAATGAATAATACATTTTATTTATAACTGACTTTACATTTTAAGTAAAATATCAAAGTGCTACAGAAAAAAAAATACATAATAAGATAAAACAAAAGGACAAGTAAACATCAGCTACCAACTAATATTCACTCAAAAAAAAGCAATTTAAACATTGAAAAACTTTTAAATAGGTATCTATTCAATGTTTATATAGCCCTCAGATTTTCTACAAGAGCATCCCATAGCTGGGGGCAATTTGTTTAGGGTTTGTTCAGGCTTTATGTTCGGTTTGATTAAATAATCTTTTGTGCAGTTGCTTTGTTAGATTGCATCATTTGAATAAGTATGAACACAACCATCCAAATCCTGGTGCGCAACAAACAGACTAGAGTGGATTGACTGTAATATGAGTTGCCAGACAGACTATAAACATCACAACAAATAAAAAAAACTGGACATTGTGTTATAAAATGTGACCATAAAATGGACAGAATGCTCAATCATACACAATATTGTCCATTTCTGTTCAATACCGGCATCTGAACATGTCTCCATTTCAGATTATTGATTGTGTGCATGAAGAATGAATTCCTGGTCTGTGTTGACTCCTTCATACGTTTTATAATGTCTTTGTGAGTTCTCATCTGATAAAAAAAAAAACATCACATTTACAGTTTATACACAAGCAATGAGCAATTGTTTTGGATGTTTGGTAACTTATGTTGTTGCAAATTTTTTTTTTTAAGGCAATTCAATTTTTTGTTTTTAATCTTTTCAAATTAATACCAACTTCTCAACTTTAGGATGTATACATGCACATGTGAAAAATGTAGCACATGTACTAAATCTGAAATGGCACGGTGGCTCAGTGGTTAGCATTCTCGCCTCACAGCAAGAAGGTCGCTGGTTCAAGCCCCGGCTGGGAGTGTGCATGTTGTCCCCGTGTTGATGTGGGTTTCCTCCGGGTGCTCTGGTTTCTCCCACAGTCCAAAGACATGCGGTATGAGTAAATTGGATGAACTAAATTGGCCATAGTGTATGAGTGTGTCTAAATGTGAAAGTGTATGGATATTTGCCAGTACTGGGTTGCTGCCGGAAGGGTATCTGCTGCATAAAACAAATTCTGTAATAGTTGGTGGTTTAATCCGCTGTGGTGACCCCCTGATAAATAAGAGACTAAGCTTGAAAGTGAATGAATGAATTAAACTGAAATGCAAAAAAAGTACAAATAATAATAAAGATGTCTATAATATTTAATTGAATCATTCTGTCTTCCTCTATTAAACGCACAATATTAAACTGACAATATTAAATTGAGAAATTGCTATTAACATTGCTATTAGGTGGTTCATTCATAATTAACATTTTTTTTCATTCATTCATTTTCTTTTCAGCTTAGTCCCTTTATTAATCTGGGGTTGCCACAGCGGAATGAACCGCCAACTCATCAGGCATATGTTTTACGCAGCAGATGCCCTTCCAGCTTCAACCCAATACTGGGAAACATCCATACACACTCATTCACACACACACACACACACACACACACACACACTGCGGACAATTTAGCATACCCAATTCACCTATACCGTATGTCTTTGGACTGTAGGGGAAACCGGAGCTCCCGGAGGAAACCCATGTGAACTCAGGGAGAAGATGCAAACTCCTCGCAGAAATGCCAACTGACCCAGCCAAGGCTCGAACTAGCGACCTTCTTGCTGTGAGGCGATTGTGCTACCCACTGCGCCACCGTGATGCCACTTTTTAAATTTTTTTTACTGAAATCAAATTGAGCATGACAATATGCAGAAATAGAAGAAAATAAAACTTGATGTGAAAAAAAACGTAAACCAACCTTCACTGGCTGTTTAAAATGCAGAAAGTGTCCTCTGATTATCATAAATGCTTCCCTTATAGTTTGCTGTTAATCACACTATACAGGTACATAAAACACATCATCTGTGAATGAGGCTAAACGTACAATTGCCAAAAATGATAAAGGAGTTGCATTCATTGTGACAAGAAGACATTGAAGACGATGCATTGAGAGGTTAGCTAATAAAGTTATCAAAAAGATCATGTTTCACTCTAATTTTCACTCTCCCTCATACACTGTAAAAAATTAAATGACAAAAAGACATGTCAACAAATCTTTTTATGTTACGTTAATTGAATAAGTTAATCAGGTTTCCCCATTCCCCATCGCAATACTTTAACAAAATATTTCTTGTCAGTTTGACTGATTTAAGTTGAAATGACAGGAACAGTTAATTTGATTCAACTCAAAAAAATAACGCAGGAAGATTTGTTTACAGTGTAAAAAATCCAGCATTGCTAGATGTTTTGCATGCCAGTTAGCATTGTAGCAGCTCCAAACAACATGAACTAGCCTAGACAACATAGAATTCATGGCCATCAAATACACCCTGTTTCAACAATTACCTTTCAGGAATTTAAGAAAATGCCAACCACTGCGATTGGTGAACTTCATTGCACAGAATATAGGATGTGCTTTGATACTTGAAATGACCAGTAGTGTAATACAGCTGTATACATTATGTTTGAACCAGTGGGACCACAATGGTTGCAAAAGTTTGTTTCAAAGTAGTAATTCCTCACTCAAATAAATCAAGATAGATTAGATTAAGATCTGCTAATTCAGACAGTTTTTCCACTGAGGCAGCTGCAGAAAACATTTAAGACCAGATGCAAACACAATCTGATTTGTTCAGCCGTATTTCTTTGTTGTTGTGAATAACTAAGAAGAATCTGTTGTGAAATCCTTCTTATTCAGTCACTCAGTAAAGGTTTTGAAGACCACTTCCAAAAGCTTGATCTATGCTAAGTTCACACTGCTGCCAAATGTGTCCCGAATACGATTGTTTTGCCCACATGTGACTCAGGTTATGACAGTGTGAACAGCTCAAACCGCATGGAATCTGATCTTTTCACTTCAGATTTGTGCCACTTTCATATGTAGTCTTAAATCAGACACAGATCTGATGTTTTGCAATGTGACAGCAGTGTGAACGCTTATGTAGGATTTCATGTGACTTCTACATAACCTTTGAGAGACATGCGTCATCATTCTGTGCTGCAAACATTATCTTCTACTCAACAACATAGTAGAATGACACACAGGAGAATAACTTTACCACAGAAAGTTGGTTGTTCATTTTGAAAAAAAAATGAAGGCAAAACTGGTGCTTGTTAACCTATCTGGTTAACGATTGGGGCACGGGTTCATCGCGAAGCTGAAGAGCGTTGGGTGGTGTTGCGGAAAGGAGATACGTGCGCAAAGGAGGAGACGCTTTCATTTTAAGGATGAACATTCTCTCTGAGAAAAAAAAAACCTTCTGCACATGCCTGCTGTTCATAATGAAGTAAAATAACCCAGAGAACAGAGCAACAGAGATAAACCAACTCCGCCTTCACAGTTCAGTCTGCGGCTGCTCATTAACCCTTGATGAGTTCACTATACCGGTGGTCAGAAAGACGCACTGTGCGGTTGTCATAAATCACAAATGATCAGTGTTTTCAATCACGAGACCTTATTTTAGGTTTTAAATGGCAAAATACACATTAGTAGTATCAGTACAACCCTTTACAGTTCATGAAATACACCACGATTGTCTGTGAAAAGGGCAATAATCATATTAAGCATAATGTGACAACGTGCTTCGTACAGTGTAAACATTGTGTGCATAATTAGACATTTTGTGCTGTCCGTAATTGTACTTTTGCGCGTGCGGGTAAGTTTAGGACCTTGATCTGTTTACACTGCAGATCTGATATCGGCCACATTTATAACAACAATGTAAACAGCTACGCAAAAAAATCTGATCTGAGAAAAAAATCTGATTTGAGCACTAAGCCTTGCAGTATGAACGTAGCCTAGAGTGTTTGGTTTCAGAGGTGCAGTTTTGGGATCCAGGGTCAGAACAATGTCAGACAGGCTTGTCAAAAGCAGTCTTATGATTGATGGACAGACATGAGTTGTCTATCAATCCATCAATTTGAGGTATGATTTTATTGCTTAAATGTGTGCATTTCAAGGGCATTTAGACTTTTCATTTCATCACTCTTGTACATTTACAGCTTTGTTAAACTGAAATGGCCAATTGATATGAAGCAAGAAGCTTGTTTTTGAGCTCAAATGCTACATTCAGAAATGGAGTAACTTCTCTCAATGGACGAATCAGACAGAAGCGGCTCGTCTCACTCTAATTCCCCATCTCTTCTTGTCAGTTGATTCACTTTCTTACTCTGACAGTCTTTCAGCGGCGCTGCGCTTTGAGCCTCTTTCTTTGTCCTCAACCCACCTCGTAACACACACATGCACCTCTCACTTTCACCAAGAGAAAATCCACCAGCCTGACAGTCGATCCTTCCTTTTTCTTGCCTCTTTATGATCCTACATGTCTGTTTGCATTTCTACCAAGCTCTCTCATACATTTCCATGCTTTTGAAGGGGGGGCTGTTTCCATGAGCTGTCCTTTTTGACAACATGGGTCACTGATGCTGTTCACACATAAAACGCAAACACCAGTTCATGTGTGTTTTGACAGATCTGCTCCTCCGACATTGACAAGGCCAGCCCTGAGGTACAGCACAAACATCTGTGTCAAATCCAGATTCGTCACACACACGCACACGCATGGATGAACGTATGCACTAGTGATTGGCGCAGGCCTTGGACTTTGTTCACAGGATGCTGACTTACCTCACAGCAGAAAGCAATTCGCTCTCTGCCCACTCACAGATAAACACCATGCAATTAACAATCCAACAGTTGTGATCGTGCCAGTGACGGACCAGCGTCTTGGCAGGATTGTAAAGATTTGCTTTGGGATGCAGGTGTGGTCGGTTGGTGCTGCATATTTGATGGCGTTTTAACACGTCGGGGCTGGTACATTGTAAATATGTGATAAGATATGAGGATGAAAAGCGTACACCAATGCGAAATCTTGTTCTTTGTGTCAGATGAATGATTTAACCGACCCTGCTGTGCCAACAGATTTAAATGAGAACATTTCAGCTGTACGGCTTTTTCAGCATTCCCTTTGGCAGAGTAAACAAACACGATGATTCCTCAAGCATGACGTTTGCAGACTCTCTCGGGAGCCTCGGCACGTTCAGACTTTTGAGTTCTTATGGCAACGTAGAGTACAGACCGCTGTTAAAAGAGTAAAGCATAGCATTAATGTAAAAGACTTACGGGGCTGCCGATTTACAGATTGCAAAACATTGTAGGGAATCTGCTGATGAATATGCATACTTCATTATAACACAAACACATAGTGTAGCATCTAAAGAGTGCAGATCTTTTCATTTCAGTGGACATTTGCTCTGACACAGGGGAAAGGAATTCAAATCAAATTTCTAAAATAATGATTTGTGTATTAGGAAATTATTTGCTGTCTGAAAAAATATGTTTGTCTGAATTAATGTGGCATAAACCTTCCATTCATTTCTACAAATGTGTGGTTAAACCTGTCACGTTTTACACGCTTTAAACTGAATGTGCTGTCATGATCTACCCACCATCATGTTGATTGAAACTGTCAACTTCATATCTTTTCTTTTTAAAATGGAAACCAAAGTATTGGTTTTGCATGATTCAGAACTAAATTGAAGATATGTTAAGTTGATAATATAACTAAAGTTGTTGAAATGGGCAGTCTGGTCTCTGGAGCAGGAGTTTGGTTCAATACGTCAGACTTGTTCCCGCTACATGTTGGAATCTTGGAGGGCCGCCCTTTGTCACTGGTTCTGTTCATTATTCATTTAAACAGGATTTCTAGGTACAACCAGAGGAGATCTGGTTCAGGGACCACAGGATTTCATCTCTGCTATTTGCAAATGATGTTTGTCCTGTTGGCTTCCTCAGACCTGGACCTTTAGCAGGGATGGTTTGCTGCAAAGTGTGACGCAGCAGGGATAAGAATTATCTCCTCCAAGTCCGAGGCCATAGTGCTCACTCAGAAAAAAAAGTGGCTTGCTATCTACAGGTTGGAGGGGAATCCCTGCCTTAGGTGAAAGAGTTCATATCTTGGGGTTTTGTTTACAATTAAAGGAAGGATGGAAAGTGAGATTGACAGGTGGATTAAATAAGTAGAAGAGCTGAAAAGCAAAGCTTTTATTTTACTGGTCAGTCTACACTCCTGATCTCACCTATGGTCTTGAGCTTTGGGTCATGACTGAAAAGACAATTTCTTGTATATGTGGTGTTAGAATATTCAATCATTTCTATGCGTGTTCAATAAAAAAAGGTCAGGAGAGGTTTTTCTTCAATGTCAAAAATCGGAACAATTTATTGGATACAAATGAATAATTAAATTCACAGAATTCTGTTATCCTCAATGCGATGCAAAAGTTACATTAAGGAGGTGCGCAGCAACTTTTATTTCCTGACTTCAACTTATATAGGCAACTGATATTAAAAGGTGGAGTTTAGTAGAATTCGTCACTTGTCAAGCATTTTCCAGTCCTCCACTGGCCACACCCATCTGCATCTGTTCTGGATTCCTCATATACGGCTACCTAGGGAGGTGTTCTGGGCTTGTCCCACCAGGATTTGACCCTGGGGAAGACTTAGGACACACTGGAGGGACTGTGTCTCTTGGCTTGAAAATGCCTTGGGATCCCCTGTGTCTGGGGAGAAGGAAGTGTGGGGTACTAGATAATGTTGATGAGGATGAAAAGTTTTAAGTAGATTACAGCACTGTAAAAATGGTATATTGTCATCAAAAAAAGGCAAAAGTAATACAAAGTTTCTAAGTTTTTGTTAAAAATTTTTACTCGTAGAAATGTCAACATGTGAATTTGAAATAAACTGAAATTTAAAATTGAGAAATAACTGAAATTTTTACTTTTCTTTGCATTCTAACTTTCAAATACGTACAAATTCTAAATCTTCGCATTCAAAAAGTTTCTATGTTTTTATAAAACTGTTTATAAACCATTTAACTTATTTTTAATACAGTAGTGTTTAACGTGAGTTTTTGCAGAAAACTGATTAACCATGATGTGTGGAGCTCCACCTGTGTGGAGTCACAGTCAGCAAAATGTGCGAAAAGAAGCTCCACAGTGTAAAAATTTATTTCAGTTGTGTTATTTGCAATGCTTCAGTATTACAGAGGCAGACATTTTGACCATTTTACATTTTTTATTGAATGAATTATAAACCCATATAACATATTGCCCTGATTTTTCCTAAATGTGTGTACATTTCATTTTAACATTCATATTTTACTAAAGTTGTAAAATACAACAGTTCAAATGAGTCAAATTAACCACATGCATTTCAACATCTGCAGCTTTTTCCTGTGCCTTTGAATATACGTACCTCTGTTGCCTAGCAAATTCTCGCTAACAAAAACATAATTTTCCAAAAACAAAACATATATCTCCTATAGCAAAAACATAACTTCAGTTTAGACATGTCTTTCTCTGCGGTGAAAAGAATTTGCTTTCATACTTACATAATGTGCACACCTTTGGAGCAGGAGTAACTTGTACACAATTATAGGCTACACTGTATTAAAATGTAATTTTGTAAATAGAATGTAAATAATGAATAGAATGTAAATATGAATAGATGAACAGAATGTAAATTTGATCCGTTACAGTTTTATTTGAATGGTCAATATTACTGCTATGGCCATTCTAGTAGTTATAGAATTCTGGTAATTCCAGTGGTAAAACCATTTAGGACACTATACTGTACCTTTCTCTTTTTTCTGATCCTTTCCTTTAAAGAGGACTTATTATGCCCCTTTTTGCAAGATGTAAAAAAAGTCTCTAATGTCCCAGGAAACTGAAGTCATTGCATTTGGGAACAAGGTGAATGTGTACCTTGAATGTGTACCTTGGCTCTAAGGGTCAAACAACAAAAACTAAGGTCAAGAATCTTGATGTGATTCTGGAGTCAGATCTGAATTTCAGTAGTCATGTCAGAGCAGTAAGTAAATTAGCATACTATCATCTCAAAAACATTGCAAGAATTAGATGCTTTGTTTCCAGTGAAGACTTAGAGAAACCTGTTCATGCTTTTATCAGCAGCAGGGTGGATTACTGTAATGGACTCCTCACTGGCCTTCCCAAAAAGACAGTCAGACAGTTGCAGCTCATCCAGAACGCTGCAGCCAGGATTCTGACCTGAACCAGAAATTCAGAGCACATTACACATGTCCTCAGGTCTTTACACTGGCTCCCAGTTACATTCAGAATAGATTTTAAAATATTATTACTTGCCTATAAATCACTAAATGGCCTAGGACCTCAATATATTACAGATATGCTCACTGAATACAAACCTAACAGATCACTCAGATCTTTAGGATCAAGTAAATTAGAAGTTTCAAAAGCAGTCAAATAGGGTGAGTCCGCTCAGATCCTACGCCCCCCGCTGCTGGAATCAGCTTCCAGAAATGATCAGATGTGCTCCAACATTAGGTACATTCAAATCAAGACTTAAACACATCTGTTTAGCTGTGCCTTTAACGAATGAGCACTGTTCTACGTCTGACAGATCACACTATTATGTCTTTCTTTTCTTTTTCATTCTTTTATAACCCATTTTAATCTATTTAAATCATTTTTCATTATTTTAATCATTTTATTGTCTTGTTTCTTATAATCTTCTTTATGTAAAGCACTTTGAATTACCATCGTGTATGAAGTGTGCTACTGTATATAGATAAACTTGCCTTGCCTAGAGTGTGTATGTTAGGGTTTAACTCAAAATACCCCACAAATCATTTTTGAAACTGCCTCTCTTAGGCTTCGATCCAAATTGTGTCATTTTGGTGACTGTCGCTTTAAATTCAAATGAGATTGTGTTCCCAGCCCTCTTTTTAAAAGACAATGGAGCTACAAATGACTATGCATAGCAGCAGATTCAAAATAGGACTAACCGGTGTCTATATTTGTAATTCTTATATGAAAAATCGATGGGGAAAATATTTCAGGAAGCCAGTGAAAATGGCACTATTTCTAATTTCAGTTCCTTTTTTTTTTTGTCCATTTCAAATTTCGTTAATTGAAACCACTGACTGTAAAGTGCAATTACATTTTTTAAGTGAATAAAAATCTAAATCTTGAATTTAACCATGGAATTCATCTTAACTACTTTCATTGGTCATGTCTTATCTGGCCTAGGGCACCAAGTGAGTCAAAGCTACCATCAGTGCCACCTCAAATATCAAAAATAGGTGCATGGCAGTGTATTGGAGCAGCAGCTGTCAGTATGTTTTAACCTTTACAAACACCAGCCGTATTAATTTTGATGAACTTTTTATCAGACAATATTGTTTACAGAAAAGGACACTTATTGCTTGTGAAGATGTTAAGTCGCAGCTCAACCAATGATTTCCATGATGTGTTGTGACATTCATCTCGTCTCTCCTGCTCTCTCTATCACACAGCCGCTCACACACATATTGACACCAACATTAAATGAGTCAGATGACATTTGCTCTATCCGTCCCTTTCTCGCATAGCCAGATTATGCTGCCGTGGCAACAGGGTGAAATGGGAAGAGAGAGAGAGAGAGAGAGAGGGAGAGAATGCATCTGATGTTTCAGGATGTTAATGTTGGTTTTTCATCTTCTCCTTGTCTCTTACCTTTGAAGATCATCAGTATGAAAATGATATGGTGAAGTTTGATCTTTTCACTTGCAATAAAGCTGAATTTGATTATAGGCTCCTTAAATTCAAGATTATTGTTTATTCCTGGCTAAAAGAGGATGTTGCAGTTAATTCTAAGTATCTCTGGAATACTGTACTGTACTATAAATTCAATATTTATTATTAAACGTGTACAAGAAGGCAAATGCTATACTGTAATTGTAAAAATTAATGCATTTCACACACCCATTCACTGAACAGTTACACTACTTGTGTATGTACTACAGTATATTGCTAATATATTTTACTTTTATTCACTAATCATCAGTAATCCTGTTAACCAGTCACAACATTTGGTGAATGTAGCGCTGCGGCTTGTCTGTTTAAATTAAGTCATTCTTTTCAGCTCAGCTTCTTTCTCTGTGAATTAGGCTTATTATAGATTGCGCCCACAAAATTGCCTGCATCGCAATTACCGTCATGCTATTAACACACATAGATGTTTGAGTACGTTTGCTATTGATCATCAAAACATTCTGCCGATTTTCTGCTTGCAAATTGTTTATGTGGACAATTCGTGGGTGTGTTTGTGTGCTTAATACATTGAAACACTGAAACAGTGCCAAAAGCAACAGATCAGTTTGTGACCAAATAGGAATTAAAAGCAAACAAATTGTGAGTGAGTCCTTAGAGTACTTTCTTAATCCAACAAATCTGATTGTATCATGGTACAGATGATTAAATGAGTGTATTTATAACACAGTTATGTTAGCTCAATCTTTGTGAATACTGCGATGTGAATAAAATGTGTCTTGTGGATTAGTGTTTAGAAATTGAGATATTTACATGATTTTAAATTGGAATAAATAAGCTTTCTATAGATACATGTGGTTGTTAGGATAGGGCAATATTAGCTTGAGGTACAACCTAGCAGGCACACAACATCATAAGACGTTAATATTAGGTTAGATTTAGGTTGTGACGTCAGGTGAGCAAAATTCTATGCCTAGTCAGCGTCTAATGACAACGTTACTTTGACGTCCAATAATGACATCAAATGACGTTGATATTTGGTTGATTTTAGGTTGTGTTAGAAAGTCACTATAAACCAACGTCGAGCCAACATCTTAAACCAACATCATATTAACGTCAAATACTGACATTTATTCGTCAGGTATGGCAATCAAAATCAAGGTCTGATAGATGTCATGGCGGTAACATCCACACAACGTCTCCCATGATTGCCAGTGATCTATGCTGGGGGAGATCACTGGTGAGCTACAGAATGGTAATGAACTACAAATCCCTACATTCCACTATGCACACACCGGCTTCTACTTCCACTGATTACACACTCACAGCTGTAACCCATTTTCTAAGATTGCTTGGACTATAAATATACCCCGCACACTTAGTTCATGATGGGGTCTTTGATTGTATTGTCATGTGTGTGTACCAGAGCTTTGTCTTGGTTTCGTTTGTTTATTTGTTACTTTGTTTTTTTGGATTGCTGTTTTGTGTTTGACTAGGCCAATTTTTTATAATGATTTTGGATGCCTGTTTTGTACCTGAGTTTTTGCCCGTTTTTTTAACTTTTTGTACGTTTTCACGAATAATTTCCCATTAAACTGCACATGGATTCTACCTTTTGTCTTCACCTCATCCACAGCACATGACAACGTCAAGCTGCAACATCATTAGACGTTGATATTTGGTTGACATTAGGTTGGACATTGACGTCATTTCCAAACAAAATCTGTCCTGTGTCTGCTGGAAACTATGTAAAAATCTGTAATCTGAGGGTTAAAAATGTCAAAATATGGGATAAAATATCCTTTAAACATGTTCAAAAGAAGTTCTTAGCAATGCAAATCACTAACCAAAATTTAAGTTAGTGTAGGAAATTTACAAATCACTTAATACTTCATATTACAATGATTTTGGCATCAAATAAAAATTGATATTTTCGATGTATTTTATGGCTATGACGTGCAACTTAAAGATTTACTTAATTTATGAAGCACAAAATAACAACAATAAAATCCTTTTCTAAAAGCTGAAGTTTCAATTTGCTCTTGAACACAGATTTGTGAGATTATTCTAGTAGAAAGAGGTAGACTATTCCACAATTTGGGACCCACAATGGTAAAACCTGGTCTTCCCTTATCTTTAAGTTTGATCTGGGAACTTTTAACAATTTCTGACTTGATGACCTTAAACATCTAGCAAATATATGTTAACAGTCAAAAGTTCAGATAAATAATTAGGTGCCAGAGCATTTAAAACCTTGAATACAAAGTAAAATTTTAAACTCTATTCTAAGGCATAATGGCAACCAGTGCGCAGATAATAAGATGGGGGTAATGTGCTCAAATTTATGAGCGCCAGTAAGTCTAGCAGCTGCGTTTTGGATCACTTGTAGGCGATTTATATAGGATTTACCAATACCTATTAAAATTGAGTTGCAGTAGTCCAGACTCGAAGAAATATATAAAAGCCTTTCACTTTGGACAGTAATCTGAAAAAAAAGCGTGATTTAACTACTGCATTAATCTGCTTACACTTAAGTTAAGTTCAAGTTTATTTAACTTAATCGATGTGTGTTGGGACAACAATGAACGTATTGTGTGGAACCCAACTTTTTTATTTAGTGTATCAGTTAATAGGGCAGAGTCAATGACAACACTTCCACTCAAAAAATTATGTTTGCTGTCTGTTCAAACTTCTTGTTTAAAGTGAGCTGCAACCACTAACATGATCTCACCGCAATTCATAATGTTTTGATTTAGTGGCTAATTCATATGAACTCGTACAATCTCATTCGTACCATTAGTATGATTTGCTTATTCCCCAGTGACGGTTGGGTTTAGGGGTGGGATTGGGTGCCACGCCTTTTTAGAATATAAATACGAATAAAGATCATACGAATTCATAGAAATTAGCCACTAAACTGACAAAACTTAATAAATCTACATTTCTTCATTAATCAGGCTGGCAACAACACGATTATTGAGGGGTTTTTTTGGGACACCTTAATTGTTTTATGTTAAATCCACTTACATTTGTAAAAAATAAATAAATAAATAAAAAATATTAAGTAAACGTTATTCCTTTATGTTGTCTCCACATAAATCGATTGCATGGAACCCAGTATTTCTTTTTTACAGTGTAGGTTTTTACTGATGGCTTTACATAATCAGTTAAACTGTCCATCATTTCATTCAAGCTACCGGAGACAGCTAATGGTCCGAAGACAATTGCCTCAGTCTTTCTCAATAATTTTTTTTTATTTTATTGAACATCCAGGTTTAAAGTCTGACAAACAAGCAGTTAAGGCACAAAACTCAGCACCCATCAGATTGGTTTTGAGGTCCAGAGTCACAAGTAATATTGGTAAAAAAAATAATAATTCAAACTCTTTTTTTTAATGTATTTCCTCTGGGTATATTAGCAAATTGTTGATGTAAACAATCGGTTACTGAATCATTAATTAATTAAATACATGTGTGTTTAAGTGATGAAGTGAATAGAAAAAAATTGTCTCTTTCAATAGCATGTGAACACTGAGGAGGGTCTCGTATGACCGAAAAAGTTTGCTTATTTTTAACATTCACTGAGCACATTTCTGCACTTTACAGAATATGAATGAGCAGGTCTGTAGCTAGGTGGGGTTCGAGTGAAAATAACTCGTTGAAAAAGGCTTTAAGACTAAGCTCAGGTTTGTCAAATGCAAACAATTATTATTTATCCAGTGCAACATGCAGCTGTGCAAAAAAAATAAGAATCTGACATAAGGGAGGTCATCTTTCTTACTGACCTACTGTATTGTTGTTAAAAATAGAAAACATTACAAGTAACCTTTATTTCTAATCTTGGAGCTTATTCTTGAGACAAAAAATGACCAAAAAAAAGATCAACCAATCAAAAGATCAGAAAAGATCAAAAGTCAACCATGTTAAAATTAATTTGGCTATTGTTGTTACCCATAAATTTTCAAACACATTTTTTTACAAGAGAAGCTAGAAAATTATGAATCACTAAATTATCAATATTATCATTATTATATTGTTATATCATATTATTATTGAAATTGTTTTTTTTTATTATTCAAAGGGCCAAATTCTGACTGAGGAAAGTTGAATGTAGCCTACTGGTCAACATATGACAATAGACTACAGTTTTTTTAATTTACAACTTTAACAGATTGATATTTTTTCTAATGAAATATGATGGAATTAATTTGTACTTACAAATATACATTCATATTTCTTTAATCTAAATCTTTGCGAAATATTTTTCCTAAAGTCATTAAAAATCAGTATTTAAATGTTGAAATAAATAGAAAATGAGGCGAATAACCAGCCTGATCTCACAAGGAAACGTAAGCATTTTACATTTTGTCAGTTTAGTGGCTAATTCGTACGAATTCGTACGAGTTCAGTCGTTCGAGTGGGCACCTAACCCCACCCCTAACCCCAACCGTCATTGGGTGATGAGCAAATCGTACTAAATTGTACGAATTAGATCGTACGAATTCATACGAATTAGCCACTAAATCAAAAAGTTACGAATTGCTGTGAGATTGCGTTGGAATAACTGCAAAGAGGTCCACTTTCAGAGAAAATTGGGCTGGCTACAGGCCTGATAAGTATATATGAAGTAATTACTTGTATACACTGTAAAACATTTCAAGATGAGATTTTGCCTTTTTTGATTCTACTTAGTGGTAATCACATTTATTCCACTTGACAAATCTGATTTACAGTATTTTTAATAGAATTTTGTTGAGTATTTGTTCGGTTACTTAGTTTGGATAATTATTTTAAGGAATCTTCTCTCAAATAATGCAGATGGTCACAGTTCATTCTTAGTGAATACTATAAGTTGAATAAGAATATGTAAGTACTCGCTGTAGTTAAATATTGACATAATTTTCTTCCCTCGATGAATCTCATCTTTAGTATTTTTAGCACAGTTTAGCACTCAAAACTGTGCAGGTGGCCAGTTCATTTTTAGTGAATAATTTGAAACAGTTGTATTGTATACTTTACTCATGAAACATGATCCTATAGCAGAGATGATAAAATAAGAGTTTCACACATTGGTCCAGTTACCCCATTTAAATAATTATTTTAGTGAATTTAGTCTGAAACCATGCAGATGGCAGCTCATTCTTAGTTACAGTAATACTGTGATGTGAATAAAAGTGAAAGGAATGATGTGAGCACTTAGTGGGACTCACGTTGTTTACTTAATACAGTATACGTAGATGATGAAATAAATGTTTTATCAACACTGCCTCAAAGTGTTGAGAGAGTGTTAAAAAACAACCCATTTTATCGTCTGTACTCAGATTTGGGAAAGCAAAGTAAATGATGCGAGCACCAGCAGATGCAGTGTGCATGTACTAATGCCTCTAAACAACTTTTGACCTCAGAGAACATGATTTTCTCTCTACTATGCTCACAGACGGAGATGCGCTAAATCCCCCGGGGGTCTCGTCTGAATTAGTCAACACCAAGCTCATCACCTCGTGCGCACACACTTTTGAAGCAGCTCCACTGCTAAAGCAGCTGTTTCAGACGGGATTGGGCCTGCAGGGTTCTTGCTAATTTCTGAGTACACACTGAGTATTCCTGGAGGTTCAGGGGGTAAGCGCGTGGGACACCTGTTAGCAAGCACAACAGAATCTCATTAGATAAGCAAAAGCCTGTTGAAATCCAGTTATCGAGCTCACTGAGATCTAATTAAGCTTAACTTAACCAGAAGAATCCCAGGTAGAATTTGAGATGACTTATTAAAGCCCGCATAAAGTTCCGCAGATCTGGCTGCCGTGATTTTTTTTATAGCTAAAATGTTTATCAGGCCACCAGCGATGTGTCATTATGGTAATGGGCCATATGCTAAGAGGAGAAACCAAATAAGCGCAAAGACTTTGTATTTATGGAAGCACAAACATTTAATGCGAGATTAGCATGGCCTCGTTTCATAGCTCAGTGAGTCGGGACTAAGGGTTTGAACACATGCATAATGCATGTGTGT
Organism: Danio aesculapii; assembly: GCF_903798145.1. NCBI lineage: Eukaryota > Metazoa > Chordata > Actinopteri > Cypriniformes > Danionidae > Danio > Danio aesculapii. The sequence goes on along the minus strand of NC_079450.1, from coordinate 35,410,442 downwards.
GTTTGTGTGGGTGTGTGTGTGGCCTTCCCAAAAAAAACTTTCTACCATTCATAAGAGATCAGAAGATGATCGCAGAAACTATTACCATACAAATTTCAGAAATGTGTTTTTTATTCTGTTTAAGTAGCACAGTCCGCTGTGATTTCTCTCAAAATCTGACCTATGTTTGCGTATTTTTTTTCTTCAAGCTGTACTTTTTTTTTGCCAAATATATTCATTAACATTTTGTGCAGATATAATCATATACATACAAAAATAAGTAATACACTGTTCTGCTTTTTCACAACTCAGAATCAACGACCATAAAAACAATATATTATTATTATGTGTTAAATAATTAAGTAACAAAAACTAACAATAAAAGTAATAAATAAATAATAAAAAAGCTTTATTTCTCTTCTGCTTTAAGATCAATAGAGTGGAGGAACTATGACGTCATATTGAAGGCTAATCGGCTGCTAGCATAAAACTGGTTCCCTCGATAAAATCCCTATTGGATTTTCCCATAGGCTTTTCAAAGATTTCAAATAATAAGCTCAGTGTTCAAACACTGCTCATTACACTTACACGTTTTGTCCAACCGGATAATCCTCACACGAAAATACAACTTTGAGCACTTTTGGATCTTAAATGGAAACGCAAGAATTGAAAAGCTAACATTAGGCTATAAACGGACTACAGTGCCCTCGGAGCTCTCGCCTGTGACGTCAACACCACCCTGCTAATGACAACATTTCAAGCTTATATTTAGAAATACGGTCCATGCACGATTTACTTTCTCAGGTTATTATATTATAATCCACGCTATATATTTTAAACAAATAAATACGCAAATACACATAGACCTACGTGCTATTTGGATAGTTTTTTTTACATGGGAAATACATTTTGTTTTGCTTTACGGTTGTTGCAAAAGTTTTAAAACTGTATGTATAAATGTGCCTACATAGTTTTATCGTGCACACAGTCCGCTTACCTTAGTAATAGATGACAGAAATGACATTCAATATCTTTTTTTGTGGAGAAGTACAGCGAAAAGCAGTCCATACAGTTACATATGCTATAAATTTTAAGGAGGAGTGTAAATACTGCAGTTATGACAGAGTTAAATGTGTTCAGATGAAAAAAAAAAATAACGACGAAAAATCAGTTGATCACATTAAATTGACAGTTAATATGTATGTATTTTTTTTACACATTTATTTACACGTTCGCATTACTGAGAGCAGGAAAGACACAGGCTGCACTGGTTAGCAGTAACCCCATAATATTGTTTACTTAAAATAAATGATCAACAAATTAATGTCTTGACAGTCTTTACAAGTGAAAGGATTATCTACACACAATATGAATTCCCAATTATAAAAATACTACAAACTTTAAAATACTATTCATGAAAATAAATTGCAAACAAATCCAAATGCCCAACAGAAGCAGGCTGCGTTGCAGACCAGTTCAGCTCGATGACGTAAAATGTCTCTAACACCGCCTGTTGTCCCATTTAGCAACTTGATAGCAACAGTCTTTTTAAAGAAGCGTAACTGATTTAAAAATTCGAGAGTGTGATGTAACTGATGTGTTTAATGTCATAGAATAAAACATGAAAGTATCTTGAGTTTGTGTTAGCCATGAACCTTATTTAAGTGATTTAACCAATATCCCATTCAAAATACCCATTGACTTTGGCACAAGGGAACCAGAACTGCTAAAATGCTAACTCCCTTCTGGGTTTTTGCACAAAAATTGATGTCATAGTTCCTCCACTTTATAGTGTCTATATAATTCAAGCTGTAATTTTAATCTTATCAAAGACTGTCAAATAAAGTCATATTTTAGTTTTCGGTGAACATTTTCCACCCTCATGCCAGCCTTTAGAATGACTTTGTGCTGCTGTGCCTTTAAGAAACACCCACTTCCCTTTAGAAATGAGCAACAGCATTGAGTGCTGCTGTGCTCCAGTCCTCACACACTGGCAGTCATTCTTGCTGTTGTCAAATATAGTTTCTGGCCACCCCATCCATCAATAACAACCTCTATGAAAAGCCTGCATTACATTGTTAAGTGAACCTTTCACAATCTTAAAACTGGCCTACGTGTGCTGCTCAGAATGCTCAGATCAAACTGACACAATCAGGGACCTTTGCTCATTTCTACTGTTGGGCTCCTTTAGAACGATCTGCAGTTGCTGCGTACACGCACAGCCATGGTTGGCATTTAGAAAAATAACTCTTTGGCTGAACTTGTTTCAGTCATAGACAGTTGTCATAAACAACATAAAATTATATTTTGTGTAGGATGAAGATATTTAGACATCATTATTCTAGTTTTTGGATGTTTCCATGTAGCTACATTAAATTCTCACAAGATGTCAGGCATTAGCACTCATAAGATAATACTGATTATTACATCCATGAAATTACCATTGTTGTTTTTATGTAATTATGTTAATTAATGTTGTTTAAATGTAATTAAATTCTAGCTACCAGGTCTTCAGCTCAAGCACATTTCACCAATAAGGTAAAACTAAGACTTAAAATGAATAATTTAAACATACAAGACTGCATCTCTGCAAAGGAAGTTTTGCCTGAGAAGAAATGGACTTGTCCAACTGAGCCTGGTCTCTCTCTCTCTCAGGGATTTTTTCTTTCCCTTTTGTCAACTGGTGAGTTTTGTTCCTCACCGCTGTCTTGCTTGGTTTGCAGCTGCTGGAGCTGCGCATCGATGGATTTGCTCCTCAGTGTTTGGACTTTCAGCAATGAAATCTAAACCACACTGAACTGAACTAAACTGAACTTCAACTCTGAAAACTGGACTGACACAGTTTTAATCTACTTAAACTTCTATGTTAAGCTGCTTTGACACAATCTACATTGTAAAAGCGCTATATAGATAAACATGAATTGAATTTAATTAAATAAAAATAAAATAAAACTGTCAATAAATAGTTCATTTTTTTCCCAGTAATGGGTTGCAGCTGGAAGGACATCTGCTGCGTAACACATATGCTGGATAAGTTGGCGGTCCATTCCACTGTGGCGACCCCAGATTAATAAAGGGACTAAGCCGAAAAGAAAATGAATGAATGAGTGAACAAATAGGTAATTATTTGTAATTATTTATAATAATTCATAAATGAATACAAATATAACAATAAACATTTTTATGGGGAAAATACTTATTATTTTGGTGTTTTAAGAAATATTTAAAAGAATAAAATAATTGGACAGTTTCCTCAGGGGATCAAACTTTGCAACATGTGACATGGGAAACTTTCGGCTGAAATACGCCAATTGAAGACTGTCCAATGACTAATCTGGGCTGCTTTTCCAAAAGCATCTTGAGCTAAGCTTACCATAGAGACCACTGGTGCCAATGTTTCTGCTTAGCCTTACAATGCTTTTGTGAAACGCAGCTTAGATCATTTATTCCCTCAATTATTTTTAGCATCCTTATGCTGGGCTCAGACTACGCAATATTTTAGTTTATTATTACAGACACTGTGTCAGACTGTGTGCTTCTGACTGAAACTGTCGTGCACAAGAACTGCTTGTTGAGAACTAGCGTATTTCTACCGATGGTCTTGTCGTCATAAAAACCCAAAGAAGTACCAGTCTATTGAATAATTCTGCCTAGCAGCACCAGTTCTAGCACGTCATGATTTTGCGTGTGAATGAAGTACGATGCAATCCTGGATTAACATCTATGTTGATCCTGGAACATAATTTTTGTTGGAAAATGTAATCCAAAGCTATTCCCTACCCCTAAATCCAACCATAACTAAATTATTCCCAAAATCAGAGGAGAATAATCAACATAGGCTCATTCTGAAAACGTAGTCCTATATACATTTCTGGAGACCGCTAATTATGTAGCAAGAGGTACGTATGGCTGCATTTCCTTTTTTAAATGATCGATATGGGGCGGTATGACACCATACTTTTTCGCGCTCACCAGCTGACCGATAACCTCCGTATAGACAGCTTTCCCGCTGTAACCAGGTTGTCACGTTAACTCACCATGTTCATCGAGAAGCAGAAACTAGAGAAGCAGAGAGGAGTTGATCAGGACGACGAGGTTCGAGTCCAGTGAAGAATGGTTCCAGAAAGCAGGTAAAACAAAAACAGAATACAAAAAAATTAAATAAACAAATAAATAACAGGGTGAGAATGTGGTAAAAATCAAACGAGGGCTTTTTTTCTGGATTGCTTTTGAAAAATGTCGATTGGGTTTAGGGAAGCGGGTGGGCGGGTCAATCAATAAAATTGGTTGAGTTTAGGGAAGGAGGACGGTGGATCGGTCAGTCAGTCAGTCATTCAGTCATTCAAACAGTCAGTCAACAGCAGCATCTGGTGGGTTTACATAAGAACAGCAGGTGTGAATGGCACTCGCGAGAGGAATTTGAGATCTCAAAAAGTGTACACAGCAGCTTCCCGTGGATTCACAAGAACAAAAGCTGCAAAAAAACGTACCCTAATGAGACGTATTTTGTGGTCTCCAGAAATGTATATAGAGGTACGTTTTCAGATTGAGCCTGGGTTGAGAATATTTGGATAACAATCATGTAGAAGTGCATTAACCTACTGTAACTGTAAGTCTAAACTTAACATAAATGGTAAACGTATCCCTTAATTCTGATTGGCTGATTGGAATGTTGTTCCAGGATCAACATAGATGTCAATCCAGGATCATGTCCTACTCGGTGAAGTCAGGTTACGATCAATTCTCTTTCATTTTTACTTGTTTGAAAGATTCTATCTTAGGACTTTGTGATGCATTCAAGATGCATCATATTTCATCCATTTTGATGCACACTATACTAAGATAAAATGATCACTTTTAGCTCCATGGTGATCTTTGTTTATAAATCATCACTACTTCAAACTGCTGTGCAGTACACCAAATAATGAGCCTAAATCACACATGTATTTAATTAATCCATGCTTCAGTAACAGATCATTTACGTCAGCAATCTGCAAATATATCCAGAGGAGAAAGGTAAACAAAAAGGTACTAACAAGAAAATTCATTAATTCCCTGAACAAATACATGAACTATTGATCTGTAAACCCTGTGGAGGACGTTTCATAAATTCATAGTATTATAACGTCCCAGTTCTCTTATCTCCCAATTTCCAGGAAAATCTGATGACCCCTTTAAAAGAGCACTGTTTAGAAAGCACTGTAGACAGGATGAGATTCAAGACCCTTTTAATCAAACGCACACGGTGGCATACAGGTGATTTATAGCGCGCCCCTCTCCACCCATTCATTGCGTTTAATCACATGGCCTTACAGCCAAGTATACAATCAATACTCATCACCTGACAGCGCATACACATACAATGCAGGGGATTACGAACGACGGGAAGAAAATGAGAGCTCGCAAAGCTTCAGGAGAGACAGAAAAGAGAAGCGGGAGAACAAAATGGGTGCTGTGCCACTGGTTAACCAAGTAATTAAGTGGCAGGCGGGAATAAGAGAGTGCAGATCACATCCAAGAGGGAGAATGCGAATGAAAGCGGATAGAGATGAACGTGTGATAGGAAGAGTGAAGAGGGAGTTGGTGTGGAGCGATGGAGAGAGCAGGAGGGTGGAAGAGTGGGTGGAGATGGAGGAGTCTATATATAACCGTAGGGTTATGGAATAAAAGTGAGAGATCATACTGTTGTGTTTGATTACTTAACTCGGACAGCCATGGTAACCAGCTAAACGGCACATGAAAAGCACTTTAAACAGGCGCGCACATACATGAAACACTCGCGGACGTGCTAACCAACACACAGGAGGCCTCTTCCGAAGCCTGTGCCAACTCCACTCTATAAAAGGAGTAAAAGTAGCATCCTGCAAACATCCCTTTGTTTGCCACGTGTCCAATCCGGCAACAAAAATAACACAGACCTCATAGTGCAGAAAAATCCATCAGCCTTTACCCATCTCAAAAAGCAGCGAACGAGCCTTCTTTCCCCAGCAGACCGATTCATCTCCTGCTCGCCTTCACCGGAGAATATTTATATAAGTGTATATGCAGTTGATTCAACTTACCGCAAGCATATGTGTGTGCGTGTGTGTTCTGGAGATGTGCGATTGTGTGTTTACTCATCCTGTGTAAATCAGCTGGAAGCGAATAAAAGCTGGGTAGTGATGCTCTGTGGGAACAGCAGGAAAGGGTCACAGAAAGGATCTGATGCTGCTTTGTTTGTTAGTCTCTGGTGAGAGACGATAAACAATAAACAACCAGAGTCGGAGCGAACTCCACGCTTCAGGCCCCAGCTGAGGACCACTCTATCCTCAGCCGCCTGCAGACCCGGGTAGCCAATACTCAGAAGAAAGACGAGAATAAAACAAATCCAAATGCGGGCAGTAAATGCTTCCAGGAAACGTTGCGAGACCGAACGCAGCGATGAAATGTGAGGAACATCGAATTGGCTCAGATTCTGTGTTGTACCTCCATCCTTTGGGGATCTCAAACACAGAGACTCAAGAGTGCCAATACAGTACATCACTAAACCAAATAGAAATGCTGAATATGAAGCAGAACTGTTGGAAAAATAAAAAGATGGTCTACTCAAAATAGAATCAGCTTTACTGGACATCAACGGGATTTATGTGATCTTTTAACCCATTTGTGGCTAAATTTGCATGTAACCTTGTTAATAGTGCCCTATATGAATATGTTTTGCATTTATTTTCTCCAGTTTTTTTAAATTGTTTTTTTTTTTTCAAGAAAATTGTGTTTGAATATGCGGCTGGTGGGCACATATGTTTTTAGAACCCTACAATGTAAAATCTAAATAGGAGGAGAACATTTGGCATTCTAACGCAAAACAGCTACTTTCAAAAGATCAATTCATATTCATAAACACATTTATTATGTTTAAAATTAGAAAACCATTTCATATGAACTCCCCCGGAAATGATCTGTCATATATTTTCATGAACATGAAAGCACAAAGTACTTTGTCTTAAAGTGATGAAACACACACTAGTTTCCACAGCAGACTACTGTGTGTCTGTAAATAAAAAGGTTTTTCAGTAAATCTCACTACAAACTTTTGTCGACTTCTGACAGAAATAGTCAAACAGCTTAGTAATAAGTAAAGTTGCTGATTATGTTTGGGGAGTTGTTTAATGAGACTGATGAGCTGAGATTCTGCGAGATTTATTGAAATTTCACATGAGTTCCTAAGGCCATGTGCACACGTACACAGGTATTTTTGCAAACGATTTTGTTTTTCTCAATTTTCTTAAAAAACACAGACCCTGGTGCTTTTGGAAATCTTCATCCTGACAGGAGTTTTAAAAATTTGATACTGTGTTTTTGTGTAGAAAAAAGCTGCAATTAAACAAAACCCATGTTTGTGTGGACAGCAGGGACTAAGGTTGTGACTGAATTTGGTTGTTGTTTGTGTTTTTCTTCAGTGATTCTGCTTTTTAACAGTAGGAGTTCATTATTATCTGGTTATTCTTTCACTTTAACACTGTTCTAGTGTTAATTTAACTCTTTGTAGAAGTGGGACTAGTGGCAGAAGTTGATTTTACTCTGATGATTTTGCTGTATTTCAAATTGTGTATCAAAAACGCCTACTTTAAAATAAAGATATTAGTTAAATGCTTATGTTTAGATGGGGTATTATGAAAGCAAAAATCATTAAACAAGACCAATAACCTTGATGTATTAACTTATTAACACATTATTGCCTAATTCCCCATGATTTATGTACTTACGCGGTTTTCTATTTGCCCATAGTTGCCGTTTGAACTTTTGACAAAGATACAAAAAACTATAGATCTCTTGAAAGATTTGTTTTATTTGAATGAATCTAGAGACCTTGATGATTATTTTGATATACATTTGTGAACAAAAAAAAGTTTTTAGTAACATGAAAGTTGTCTTTATTTGAGAGGGTTTGTCTCCATTTTGCATCCTGGAATTAGGGGTAGGAAGTTGAAGGACTCGTGACAGGAAGTAAATAGATTCCTTTTTTTTCTTTCTTGAAATCTTTTATTTGGTTGTTTGCTTGTATGTCATTGAGAAATTAAACATGGATGACATTTTAAGAAAATTACTTAAAAAGGAAAATGGCAACAATGAACTTCAGCAACTATAGTCTAATGTCTGTGAATATTAGGGAAAATATTAGGGAAAAAAACTTAGTCGTGTTGTCAAAGGAATGGCCTAGACACGTTGTCTTGAGACACATATCTGGCAAATACCATAAAAAATGATGTTGCAGTGAAAGTTCACAGAAGCACAAGACCTACAGTACATAACCCTGAACTGATAGAGTTGGGAACATCTAGGACTCTACAGCTGACCAAATCTGAGGAGAAGGGCCTTGATCACAATGAGTGATGACCATGAAGCTGATGCAGAAACATACAGAAGGACATACATCATTGCAACACTCCACCAACACTGTGGGCTTTATAACACAGTAGAAGAGACATAAAATCCTGCTTGGAATTTGTCTGCATGAAAGAAGGCTTTGCTTATCATCTGCACAGCACCATCCCATGCTGGCGGAGCATCAGGGTAGAAGGAAAGTTGAATGCAGACATACATATGCTTAATAAAAACATTCTCCAGAACACTCAGACTGTCCTGAAGGATCCCCTTCCAAAAGAATAATAAACCTTATAGAAGTCTTGGACAGAATCACGCATCTCTGGAGAAATGTAAAAATGACCTTCTACCCACAGTCCCTATCTAACCTTGATAGAGCCTAAGAGGATCTACAGAGGAGAATAGCAGGAAACCCTCAAATGGAGATGTTTGAAGCTTGATGCATTATTCTCTGGAGGCTGCAATTATTGTTAAAGGTGCTCCAAATAAGTATTGAAATAAATACTTATGCAATGTAATTACATCAGTTTTTCCTTTAAAAAAATTGCAATTTTGTCATGAATGTCTTTGTTTATAGAGAACTGTAGATTGATGTTGGTGGAAAAGTAATTTAAACTTGTTTAAAATAAGGCTGCAACACAAAAGTGTAGAAAAAACAATGGTGTATGAATACTTTCTCAATTAACTGTATATAATGGTTATAAATTAGATAGTGGCACCAGTCACACAGATATCTGCCTATTTTTATGCACATTTTAGAATATCGCTGTAAAATAATGCTTTAAAGAAGCCCAATAAATTTTTTAAATGTGCATAAAATATGTTTGCGCACAACTGAATAGGGGCAACGCAGTGGCGCAGTAGGTAGTGCTGTTGCCTCACAGCAAGAAGGTCGCCGGTTCGAGCCTCGGCTGGGTTGGTTGGCGTTTCTGTGTGAGTTTGCATGTTCTCCCTGTGGATTTCCCCCACAGTCCAAAGACATGTGGTACAGGTGAATTGGGTAGGCTAAATTGTCCATAGTGTATGAGTGTGAGTGAGTGTGTATGGATGTTTCCCAGAGATGGGTTGCAGCTGGAAGGGCATCCGCTGCATAAAACATGTGCTGGATAACTGTGGTGACCCTGGATTAATACAGGGACCAAGCCGAAAAAGAAAATGAATGAATGAACAACTCAATAGGATAAACCTTTCATTCAATCTGAAAAATGTGCATACTGTACACTAAGATGGAAACCATATACACCAAATAAATTCCAGCATGTCCTTCAAAAAAAGTGATGTGATTTTGTTTAACAGATCATGTGAAGGCGGCACAGCAATAATAGACAAACCAACAGACCAACCACATTTTACAGTATCTGACCAGTTGGCTTGGTCATTCAAAAAAAACCCTAGCCAAAGGTTTTCTGTATCATTTCCTCCAAGAACTGTTTTGAGTGGTCTCATAGTTTCAAAAGCCTCTGCACGTACACTGCATTTCATCTTCCAAATTGCAAATAATTTATTTTTATTACAAAAAAAGGCCCACAGTGGCTACTCCTAACGCAGCAATTAAATTTTTCTTTTTGATATTTGGTGCCAGTTTTTTTTTTTTTTTTGTCAGGAAGTGCCGATTTTATTCTCTTTGACTCACTAGATGGAAACCGTGCTTTATTTACACATGTTTTATGCAGTTTTGCACATAAATTGAAAGCATTTTCTAGACAAGTAAAAAATATTGTCTTGTGAGAAATAATGTGTCAGAATTGGGTGAGTTTTTCCTGTAAACAAGCAAAATAATCTGCCAATGGAGTAAGAAAAATAATCTTGTTTTCAATTTAAAATAAGATTATTTTGCTTTTCCCACTGGTAAAATATTTAGCTTGTTTTAAGGAAAAACTTCATTTTGGCATATTATTTCTTAAATCAAGACAATGAGTTTTGCTTGTCTAGAAAAGGCTTCTTGATTTAAGAATATTTAGATATTAAGACCAGAAACAAAACAAGACAACAAGTCTAAGTAAGAAATACATTTTGTTTTGCAGTGAATTGGATGGAAACATAGCTACTGACTGGGATTAACCCATTTAAGCCTAAACTATAGTTGCTGAAGTTTTTAAGCATCAAGAAAATATTTTGGGCGTGTGTTCATTTCAATCATTTTTTCTTGAGCTGAGTGTATTTTTTTTAGTTGTGATTGGAAGCACTGTTTTTTTAGACAGATTGCAGTGTTTTTATTAAAGAATAGATATTAGTGAACATATATATATATATATATATATATATATATATATATATATATATATATATATATATATATATATATATATATATATATTTCTGCATCTCCCAACTTAAACAAATAGGCATTTTCAAGAGACAATACATGTAATAATAACACATGACTTTATAAAATCCAGTTAATCTGCAGAACCTGGTAGCATTTGCTTAATACACACTGGATTTGTGGAGCTATTTTTTGTACAAATTCACAAAACCAAGATGCTTGAAAAAAGACAAAATACAAAAACAAGACAAGCAGCACTTGTGGAGAAAAGAAAAAAAAATTGTGCAACAAATATCCAAATCCAGATCAGTCTTTGACGAGGCTAATTCATCACACACACAATCATTCTACTATCCAATCAGCTTAAGAGCAAACCCCTATAAATAGTCAAACACGTCATACCTCCGTTTTCTCTTGACTTCAGCGTACCTCCACCACCCCAACTCCACACTATTAAACCAGATACCAATTTAAATCTAAGGGGGGAGTGTTCTGGAGCCGGGCTAGACACTGTGCTCTGACCCTATCTCTCTCTATCCTGATAAGGGGAATAACACGAGTTAGGGTGCCTTCCCGAGCTCAGAGCCCTCTCCCCGGACAGCACGCCAAATAAGCATATTCTATTCAGTCAAATATCTGTTAGTGTGAACTTGTGAAATATGTTCTATTGGGTTGGCGCCAATAGCCTAGTCCTCCACTATCCTATTCAACTTAAAGGTGATAAACTAAAAAATGATATAAAAAAAAGTTCTATTGTGATAAATGAAGGTATTTCAGCTTTGGAACAGCATGAGGTCGAGAAAATCATCAGAGAGTTTTCATGTTCAGGTTAACTGTAAATCATGCACAGTACGAATACATAGTGAACATGCAATTCAGTAGATGGCACAAGAAGAATCGGTATACTTTATTTCAGATCTTAGTAAATAAAGGTCACTGTATACTGTACCACATAACAAGTATGCTTGTTAAATAAATAGTAGGTTGTAACAAGAGCAAGCTGAGAGATTTCCTGCATCATTCTACAGAATTTCTGTAATCGCTGTCACATTTAGCTGCATCATTTTCTTTTTTTTAAAAAGCAGTGGAATAATATTTCTTGTAAAAAGTGTACAAAATTGTAACTGTATAATATACATTATAAACACTGGTGTAAAAAGTGTTTTCACCCTTACTGATTTCTTGTTTTGTTTTTTGAATATTTGTCACATTTTAATGTTTCAGATCATCAAATTTAAAAATGAGTCAAAGATAACGCAAGCTAACACATCATACAGTTTTTAAATGAAGGTTTTTATTATTAAGAGAAAACAATACTAAATAGCCCTCTGTGAAAAAGTGTTACAGCATATAGCCACTGTTACACTAGAGTTTGTGTATGCGAAATTCTGTTGTACGGCGCTGCGAAAAGATGCGGGATTAAACAAGATGATTATGTCACGGTTGGCAAGGAGGACCCAAACGCAGAATAGACAGGAGAACACAAGGTTTATTTACAGGAGGTAAGGCAACGCTGAAGGACAGTCCACACAATAGTGAAGGGTGATGGCAGGAGAAAAGGCTGGTGAGGGGGGAGACTCAGGACTTCAGGATGATACAGAGGGGAGTGTCTTATGGGGGGCGAAACAGGCTGGTCGGGAAAGGGGAAATTCCAAACTTCAGGCCAAGCAGTCAAGTAGCTAGCCGAACCTCCGGTATGGGACAGGGGTGGCAAACAGATGAAACATCAAATCAAGGGGATCCACAACCAGCGAAGACTTAGGAGGCAAGTGACAAGCAACACACCAGGACTAGACAGCTGGGGAGACAAGAAAATTAAAAGTGCAGGCAAAAAACAAACTAGAACAAAAATAAATATTTAGGAGGGGGGGAAATATAACTCAAAAAATAAAAATGAAACAAAATGAACTAAACAAAACTACTAAAAATTAAAACAAAAGGGCGAAAGGAATAAGCTATAGCTTAAAATAAAACAGAAAGCAAAACACAACAACCGGAACTAAAAAATAAAGAACAAAAAAAAGACTAGGTCCAGACTGGGGCTGAGGATTACAAAAAAATGAAAACTCGTAATTAGTCTTGAACTACAAACAGAATAATAAATGAAAATAACAGCAACCTTGCTGAAAGAAAAATAAATAAACAGAATCCAGAAGGATAAATGAATTCGATATAAAGATCAAAAAGACTAGTACTAGACTAAGGCTAGAAAAAAGAAACAAAACTAGACTATATAAAAAACCTCTATCAGGCACTAAACATTTAGCGACAAGCACACAAAAGATAGTATGACGAACCGGCGAGGACAAGTGGAAAATGAACTCATTGTGAGGGGAGTAGAGAGCACGAGGAACAGGTGAACATAATTAGACAAACAAGGACTAAACAAGGGGGCAAGGCATAGGAAAACAAGGAGGCGGGACAAGGGAAGCACATGGCCAACACAACAAAAGAGACAACCATGTGCTTATACACAAAGCAAACAAAGAGACATTAAACACAGACAGGAGTGACAGGACTGTAAGGGCTGGATCCTGACAGATTAGACATTATAAAAGTGAGTGATTACTCTATATTTTAAACTTTTGTACATAGAGGTCACGTTTTGATGTTCCATTGGTCTCACGCAGCCACATGATGCGATTTCACAGGTCAGATTTGTCACAGGTCAGACCAACTGTGAAACTTTGTCGCACAAGCTTGCGTTTCCGGTCTGCCGCAGTTGCATGTGTATAAATGGAAGTCTTTGGGGAGAAAAGTGCAGTGTGACTGCGGATTTAGTCTAGTTTATCATACCAGAGTTCAATTTCTCTAGTCACTCTTAAGCCTGATTACTGCCATGTTCGCAATTAAGAAAATCACTAATTATATTAATTATGACCTGACTAACAAAGTGAAGTGCACCAAAAGATCCTCAAAAGCTAGACATCAAGAAATTAATTGAGATCTAGCATGGAAAAGGTAATTTTATAAGGCCATTTCTAAAGCTCTGGGACTGCAGCGAACCACAGTGATAGTCATTATCTAAAAATGGCAACATCAGTCCAAAATTACCCCAAGAGCACAGCAATAACTCATTCAGGAAGTCACAAACGACCCAACAACATCATACATCAGTTAAGGTGTGTTCATGACTCCACCATAAGAAACTGGGCAAAAGTGGTTTTCATTGTAGAGTTCCAAGACAAAAACCTTAAAAGCTCATAAAGATACATAAAGGCTCTTCTCAGCTTTGCCAGAAAACATCTTGATCATCCCTACGACTTTTGGGAAAATACTCTGTGGTCTGATGAGACAAAAGTGGAACATTTTGGAAGGTGCGTGTCCTATTATGTGTGGCGTATAGGTAACACAACATTTCAGAATAAGAACATCACACCAATAGTAAAATGTTGTGGTGGTAGAGTGGTCTTAAAAAGGTAGCACATGTTCGAAAATCCTCCAATGAGGCTGAATTACAACAATGCTGCCAGGATAAGTGGGCCAAAATCCCTCCAAATTTGCTGTAATAGACTTATTACAAATGATCAGAAATGCTTGATTGCAGATGTTGCTGCAACTAGTTATTAGGTTTAGAAGCAAACACTTTTACACACAAGAGCTATGTAGTTTTGTATTTTGTTTTCCCTTAATTTCAAAACTGCACGATGTGTTTGCTTGTGTTATCTTTGACTAATATAGAATGTTTTATGATCTGAAAATGTGTGACACATGCAAAAAAAGGAGGCAGTAAGTAACACTGTTTCACATTTATATATGTTTATTTTATCTTATAATGTTTGAGAAAATTTGTTAGCATTATGTTAGGAGGACAATTTTTTAGTAATAAATGGATTTTAGAAATGATAAAACTCAACTGTATACTCTAGAGGACTGTCAAAAAATGAGCCTTTATTTTATTTGTATTTTTTGAGTGGTGTTCCTTTAAGGCCATAAAGGATATTTTTTCCTTTCAGAAGAGTCCACCCTGCAGGGCCCCTATACAGCAAAAATTGGTTTTATTAAAAGGGTTCTTTCAGAATCTGAAGTGCTTCAATAAACCACTATAGAAGAGTGTACAGTATATGGTACCAAGTATCAAAGAATATATTGAAGGCAGTAAACATGCTTATCAAGGACCAATCAACTGCTTTCATGTACCCTTCCATCATCACTTAGTGCTGACCTCTGCGTTGAGAGGCCAGTCTCATGGCTCACAGCAATCAGCACAGGCCATCAGAGCTGCAGTGTGTGTGTGTGTGTGTGTGTGTGTGTGTGTGTGTGCGTGTGTGTGTGTGTGTGTGTGTGGACGCTCTGTTGTGGTGTGCAGTTTCACTTAAACTTTTTCATTTTTTTCCACTTTATCAACGGTAACAAAGGTGACCCAGGTTCCTCCGAAAAAAAAACATGCTTGTGTCAACAATTTTTGTAAAATTATATTATATAAATAACCATGTATTCCAAATAAACTTTACAAAAAAAACCCCAAAAAAACAGCGAGTAACACATTCAATAAATAAGCTTTAATCTAATCTTGGAATCTGCATCAATTTTAATTTACAAGTCATTTGATATACATAGAAAGCACATTAAATTCAAGCTAAGTGTCTACTTTTTTACTAAAAAATAATGTTCTGTTTTCATCAGTGTGACAGATGAAACATTCTTATTCCCACTTACTGCAAACAATTAGTTATGATACCACATTTCATTATATATTAAATAATTACAAACCTCTTGCAACAAACTGATAAAAACTATTATTTTGAAGGTTAGAGAGAAAGTTTAAAGATTTAAAATGACAAATAACTAATTATTATTTTGGGGCTGCACTCTCATGCTTAAATAGTGATTTAGTATGTCATTAAATAGTTCTTGATCTAAATATGCTTAATGATTTTTATTGTTTTCTTTTTGTATATACACCATTTTTACTCTGAATGACATTTTAGTAGGCATCCTCTGTCAATCAGGGTGAAATTGTGAGGTTAAAAAAAAGAATTATGCAGGACATATTGTAATGTATAAAAATACTAAGCTGTTTTTTAAATTGCTACTTTGATGCTTGAAATATGTTCCTCTTTGATCCATAAAGCATTGAAAAATCATTTTTTACAGAGCAATGAGCTGAGTTTTAAGCATGTTTAGTTTTATCTGAAACAGATGAAAGGAATTTTTGCCAATGTTTTAAAAGCTGGGTGTTTTATGTATTGCAATAGATACAAATAAAATGCCTAGTGAGTGATGTTTTAGCTTCACGCTCTCGTGTTTTAACACAACACAACACAACACAACAAAATATATATATATATATATATATATATATATATATATATATATATATATATATATATATATATATATATATACTGTAATAACACTAAAGCCTAAAACCTAACTAGCTTTAACAAACGTAAACATGCTGAAGCAACCGTATTTTAGCTTTCTTCTAAAAGTCCTTGTTTACAAAATCGGTGAAAAGTGCAATGTTTTAACAGATGAGCCAAAAATAAGTATACTACATCAGAAAGGTGATACATATAGAACTGGATTTATGATGCAAGCATTTAATAGCCCATTTTCATTTGGTATTTTAGGGTTAGTTCACTCAAAAATTAAAATTCTGTTATTAATTCCTCACTCTCATGCCTTTTCAATCCTCAGAGATCTTCGTTCATCTTCAAAACACAACTGAAGATCTTTTAGATGAAATCTGAGAGCTCTCTCTGCCTCTATAGACAGCAATGAAATGTATGGTCCAGTAAAGGAAGCAAAAACATTGTCATAACTTTCCATGCCACTACAGTGGTTTAACTGTAATCATGCTAAGCTATAAAGGTCATCGGGCAATACAACATATTGTCATTAAAGTCAGCAGCACAACATGCAAGCGTTGTATTGCCTGTGGTAAATTCGCAACCCAATCTAACATGCTAAACATTAGTAAACAAAACCATTTTTTATTTTAGTTTGTATTTTTTTGGCACAGTGTTCGTGGAATATTTTGACAGATTTTTGGTTGCTTTTCTGAACCGTTGCTATGAAGGATGAGGAGGGTGTTTGGAATTGATTTAATAAAAAAAATAAATAAAAATTCTGATACAGGTGTGAACCAATACTTCTTTAAAAAGCCACTAAAAATGTCTCTCTCTCGCTCTCTATCACACACACACACACCTGTTTACTGTACAATCAGAATTTTGGAATTTTCAATCATAAAATTGGCCACTCTCTAATTCAAAAAGTTGTTAAAAATTTAAATGAAAACCTTTATTCTAAGGCTATAAAATAATTCATAATTTGGATCATTACAAAACAATATTTAATACAAAAAGCTCGTGATATTTCTATCTCTGTCAATCACTATTTTACAGCAAAACTGCATTGACTGAGTTAATCATTTCTGAGCATGGCAGTATGGTAGGTCTTGCCACACACACTGTAATGTTTTTCATTCAAACATAAACTTTAAATAAAAAAATAGCGACATGATTGTTTTAAAAGTCTGAATCCATATTGTACAGTATGTGTTAAGGGCTATATTTTCACCTGAGGAAACTGATTTTGTAATGAGGGGCAAAAACTTTACAGTAAATGACCCATTGCTCCCCCATGACATTTTGTACTGACAATAAACCGCACAGATGCAGATATTATGACATTCTATTAATAAACACACACCTTGTTCTGCAGTGTCTTCTGAACTAATCACTACATTTTAGGAGGGCTGAGTGGAAATGGTAAAGGGGCTAAACATTATTTGTACTGTATGATCATAGCTTTCCAACGTTCACGCTGATTTTCTTATTGAGGAAATCATTTTTTTAAAATCATTCTGACAGCCCGTTAATGCAGTAACAAGCGCTTATGCATGTTGAGGGTTTTTGCATCCATGTCACAGCGCCAGAGGATTAATTATTTCAATTAACACTTAAGGAATTCAAGCAGCACTGAAATTCATGTTCTGATTCGGTCCGCTACATACTTGTTATCAGAGGTATGGATTGCAGTTACTCCAGATACCGATTATATAGGTACCAGTGCCAGATTGGAACCAAGATTTAGTACCCAACCCTAATGAGAGAGCTCTCTGATTTCATCTAATATATCAAACAAAACAAAAGTCTCGGAGGATTGAAATGACATGAGGGTGAGTAATTAATGACAGATTTTTCATTTTGGGTGAGCTAATCCTTTAATGCCATCTCAAAAACAGGACCAAAATGTGTTTGTTTAAAACTCATACACTAAAAAAAAGGGAAATATTGCGCAAATATCCAATTTGCTGGTGTTTTATTGCCACTCTTGGTTGTTTGTTCCATTAGTAGCACATATAGATACGTTTCTTCGAGTTCAGTATTAAAAAAGTAAGATAGAGGCACGTTTGTTCCAATAAGCTTAGACTGAGCATTGCCATCATATGTTGTTAATGGAGCTCTTAATAAGTCTTTAACGGGGAATGATTAACTGCTAAACTCTCTCCAGCAGCTCAGTGGCTTCCTGTTCTTGATCTACATCACTTTCATTTAAAGGAAAACCACACCTCTAAATTACGCCATTTATCTCTGACCAAACGAGTTCACTCTTGATGTTACAACGTCACATGACCAAGAGTAATGAAGCCTGCAGGTGAAGCGGCCATTTTAATCTCTGGGAATGAGAAAGAGGGGGTGGGGGGGGAGCAATGATGTGCCAGATTAGACTCATTATGATGGGTGATGGGTTGATGGGCTGCAGAAATGGAGGATGAAGGGACAGGGATGCAATAGCCTTTTATCAAAAAAAAAATGTTACACACAGTTAAAATCTGAATTATTAAACCCCTCTGAATTTCTTTTCTTTTTTTAAATATTTCCCAAATGATGTTTAACAGAGCAAGGAAATTTTCATAGTATGTCTGATAATAGTTTTTCTTCTGGAGAAAGTTTTTTTTTTTCATTTTGGCTAGAATAAAAGCGATTTTAATAAAAAAAAATATTTTAAGATCAAAATTATTAGCCTTTAAGCTATATATATATATATATATATATATATATATATATATATATATATATATATATATATATATATATATATATATATATATATTATTTTTTTTTTGATAGTCTACAGAACACACCATCGTTATACAATAACTTGCCTAATTACCCTAACCTAATTAACCTAGTGAAGCCTTTAAATGTCACTTTAAGCTGTATAGAAGTGCCTTGAAAAATATCTAGTCAAATATTATTTACTGTCATCATGGCAAAGATAAAATAATTATTAGACATGAGTTATTAAAACTATGTTTAGAAATGTGTTAAAACAGTAATTTGGGGAAAAAATAAACGAGGGGGGTGGGGGGGGGGTTAATAATTCATGGAGTTTAATCATTCTGACTTCAACTGTATATTTTCTACATTAATTCTGTTTTGGTTTTGAACGAAACATCTATTAAAGAAACATTTAAATTATAATTAGTTTAAAATGTACAAACCAATTCTAATTGTATAATTTGTTGTCAGTTTCAAGGGGTCCTTGACTATTAGGATATATTAAATGAAATCTGAATTATTCATTTCAGCTACTGAGTAATATTAATTAATTACAAGTACTTACTGTGTTGTTAGGGTTAGAATGGGGGTTAAGTTAAAGGTTAGTTGCATGTAATCACGCATAATTAATTGTAATTACTATAGTAAGTAAATGGAACGTGTAACAATGACAGCTTAAAATAAAGATATAAAAAGTTGAAGTCAGAATCCTAAGCCCCCCTTTGAATGTTTTTTTTTTTCCTTTTTTTTTTTATATTTCCCAAATGATGTTTAACAGAGCAAGGAAATTTTCACAGTATGTCTGATAATATTTTTTTCTTCTGGAGAAAGTCTTATTTCTGCTAGAATAAAAGCAGTTTTTTAATTAAATAAAAAACATTTTAAGGTCAATATTATTAGCCCCTTTAAGCTATATATTTTTTCAAGTCGACAGAATAAACCATCGTTATACAATAACTTGCCTAATTACCCTAACCTGCCCAGTTAACCTTATTAACCTAGTGAAGCCTTTAAATGTCACTTCAAGCTGCATAGAAGTGTTTTGAAAAATATCTAGTCAAATATTATTTACTGTCATCATGGCAAAGATAAAATAAATCAGTTATTAGAAATGAGTTATTAAAACTATTATGTTTAGAAATATGTTGAAAAACTCTTCTCTCTGTTAAACAGGTATTGGGGGAAAAATAAAGGGGGGCTAATAATTCAGGGGAGCTAATAATTGTGACCTCATTAATTTATATATTAATATATATATATAATTGTTTTAATAGCAATTATTTTCAAGAACAAAAATTTAAATATTTACTTATTTATTTATTATTATCATTATTTAGGATTATTAGGAAAGCTGTATAATCCCTGACAATAATACATAAATGTGCTTATGTGCTCATGCTTATTATGTTAGATAATGAGTATTCAAGTATTTGTGTGTGTGTGTGCGTGCGTGCGTGCATGCGTGCGTGTGCGTGTGTGTGTGATAGTTTTTTTTTTAACACAGACACATCTTATTTAAAAAACACACTGTAAAACCCATAACGTTAAGGTAACGCAAACCATGAGGATTGCAACAAGCCATTTAAGTAAAAAAAAAAACTAATCCTTATGAGTACTGTGAGCTTAATCTGAGTAAATGATGCAATTTGAGTACAGTAAAACCAACTAAGTACTGTAAAACCCAATAAGTTAAGGCAACTCAAACCGTTTGAGTAAACCGACTGCTACAAACCATTTGAGTTAAAAAAAAATGTTTTCAAATGAGTAGAATTAACTTCCAGTAAATTTTGAGTTAACTACACTCATTTCATTTGATAAAGTTTGACTGTTGTTTTTACAGTGTACTGTTCATAACAATGAATACATAAAGAAATACTGCCAAGCTACAGTATATACTAGTTTTAACTATATCTTAGCTGGCATACTTGAATACACTCATAAAAAAGCAATTGTACATTCAGTTTGACAAGAAACTTTCTGTCTAAACAAGCGTCTGCTCTTCATGATTAATTCACTGCGTGCTTTCACATCAGCGCTATTGTTTATGAGCTTATTGGACTGTTTCAAAGCTGGTGGCTATTCAGTGGGCATAAATATCCAGTGACTAGACCAAATACGGATGGATTGTTTTCCTCTCAGATCTGCTGTCAACAAGAATGTTTTCTTGCCATGTGGACCAAGTTAGCAATCCATCCTATTATAGTCTCCTAAATTTGACATGGACCCACAGTACACTTAATCATAATAGTGACGGACGGAGACAGCAATGAGTAAATTGAGATAATGAGAGCTAAAGAGACGTCTAGAGTGAAGGCCTTCCTTTAGTCTTTTAGGCAAAAAGCTGCAGGGATACTAATGGTTGATCAAATCCGAATATGGCAGATAAAAAAAAAAGATCTGTCCTACTTTTCACTAATGGATGAAAGAGAAAGGAAAGGGAGATGCCCTGACTCATGCCTTATATGGTAAAGGACTGGCTGTACTGATGTCCAGCAGAACATTTCCCTTACAATAAAGCCTCTCTCAACACGACACTGCTAAAAGCTCTCCAAATCAGTCCTACTTACAGATATACTGAGGTGTTAGTACTGGAGCGTGTTTGTGTTTAAGTGCGTATATTCATAGATGCTGGAAAATGTACACTCACCAGCCACTTTTTTGTTGTGGTACACCTGCTCAGCTGCTTGTTTAATGCAGATATATAACCGACGAATCACTTGGAAGCAACTGATTTATGGATGCAGACGTAGATTTACTGAAGCTCAAATGGGGAAGGAAGGGGAATTAAAGGGCACCTGTGATGAAGATCATCTTTTGGATGCTATTTGGACAGAACTGTGTGTAGGTTTGGTGTGTCCACAGTCTTATGGGGGTGATTTTTTTTCTAATTTCCTGATGTTAAAATAGGATCCAAATCCCTCCCATTTTGAGGCCCACCACAACGTGATGTAAGACTGTGGTTTTCCCGCCCACCGAATTGATTAACAGTCACGGATTAACATGTCTCCATAGTAACACGTTTAATAATATCCACAGGACACGACGTGTGCAATGCAACTGAGATTAAAAGATCTGTTCAGCTCGCTGTGATCATCAATCATCATTAAATGTGATCAAGAATGAGTTTAAAAGGTTTTTAAAACAGTGCATGTTTGGAATGAATTACAATGATTTTACCGTCTTTATCACTACAGCAGCATGTCGGTACAATTAGAAAAGAAGACACTACAATGCTGGTTTGTGGATATTAAATCGGGATTATTTTGTACATTAACATAACGGATATCCATACAGCAGTGCATGTTTGCAGTGCAAAAACAAAGGTAAACATGCGCGCTGTGTGTCCGTCGTTTATGTGGGTACGTAAACTTTGTGATGACATTGTGTGTGACTCATCGTTGCAGAAAGGCTTCAATTAACTCCACAAGAAATTCTTCAAATAATCATTTGGGAAAGTTTTTACTGTAGTATTTCTCACAAACGTTACGTGAGATCTGCTTCTTTCATGTCTGGGTTGTTGCTAGATCGGATATAGATGCAACCGGAAGTTAGCGATTTATTTGTAATATTTATGACATTTCCCATTTATTGTATTTTATTAACGTCTACCCCCACCCCAACCCTAAACCCAACCGTCACAGTAATGTAAAAATAGTAGTTGTACCAAGTATTATTTATGTTATCTATTAAATTACCTACTAAATTGTATTTTTTAACACTTATCCCCACTCCAACCCTAAACCCAACCGTCACAGTAATGTAAAAATATTAATTATTGTTATACAGTGTCATAAAAAATGCTGCTATATTAATGTGAATATCGTACTTCCGGCCGGATGCGTATCCGATCTAGACTTTACCCTGTCACTGTGCTGTTTATCTGACGCAGCCGAGGCGGAGATTGAGGCACACTCTGACAGGCACATGGAAACGGTGGACAAGGAGAACTAGCATTAAAGGCACAGGCAACAACAACTGCTACACTGTGTTCAGAGCAGAAAATTCCATTATTCTGAAAGGTATTATAAATAATCTGATGGGTGTTTTGAGCTGAAACTTTACAGACACATTCTGGAGACACAAAATACTTATTTTAAATCTTGAAAAAGGAGTAAATTAGATGCAATTTAAAATGATTCTGAATGTGGAATAGTTGTAGGTGACAGATGCACTGGTCTGAGAATTAGGTTTATAGAGGATATGTTGACATTTTCACACTCTCAACTTTCTATTTACATGTATGTATTTAGCAGATGCTTTTGTCCAAAGTGACTTACAAATGAAAATGATATAATTAGAGAATGTTCTTTACTGAGAATGGTCTGAAGAAAATTAAAACATCAAGAGAGTAGCAGTTCTGTTGCTGAAAACAAGTCTGTTTATTGTAAATGCATGTTCTTAAGCTGATTACGCATAACAAGCTGATATGCGTAATGCCATGTAAACACATTACCTGGATTTATTTTAATGGTTAAAGCTAAAAAAACGGCTTAAACAAAATCAGAACAGTTTTTTGTCCAAAACACGTTGCTTGTAAACAAATTTATTGGCATTCATGTGTTCATGTTTGCTTGTGCAGGTGAGGTACACGTCACTTATGAAAGTAAAAAACAAAATGGCTGCCAATTGTTATCTGTGAATTCCATCAAGTCTACCCACCCCCGTCATTTCAAACAGTGGACAGGCAAGTGGCTTGAGCAGGCAGTGGCAATATTTTGTACACTTTCTTGTCTTAATGAAGCACAAAATCATGCCGTTGACTCAAAATACAATGACACAGTTTCTGACAGATTTCCTGCTGACATTTTTGAGCTACTGACACTGATATTGTGAATTCAGCTGCTTTTGAGAAATCTGGCAAACCTAAAATAAATGCAGCTTTTTTTTACTGATTTTACTTATTTTCAACTGATTTGTATGTAAACAAATAAACAGTTTTTGAAATAATCAGATTTTTGACAGTTTGCTTATTTTGTGCATGTACAGTACATTCCCTGACAAAAGTGTTGTTGCTAAGTTTTAGGAACAACAAATAATAACTTGACTTTAAGTTGATTATTTGGTATCAGAAGTGGCTTATATGAAAAGCAAAAGCCTCTAGATTACGCTTATTTTACCAAAATAAAATGTGATTATGCCTTGATTTTTTTATTATTTTATTAGGTCTGACTTTTAGAATGAATATTGTGTATGACTCCCATGAACTTGACGACTGCATCCATACATCTCTGCAATGAGTAAAATAACTAATAAATAAAGTCACCTGGAATGACAAAGAAAAAGATCTTGCAGGACTCATCAAGATTCTTTAGATTCATCTTCAGTGCCTACTCCTTCATCCTACCCCAGACAGGCTCAATAATGTTCATGCCTGGTGACTGGGCTGGCCAATCCTGGAGCACCTTGACCTTCTTTGCTTTTATGAATTTTGATGTGGAGGCTGAAGTATGAGTAGGAGCGCTATCCTGCTGAAGAATTTGCCCTCTCCTGTGGTTTATAATGTAATGGGCAGCACAAATATCTTGATACCTCCTGCTGTCGATGTTACCATCCACTCTGCAGAACTCTTGCACACCCCCATACTGAATGTAACCCCAAACCATGATTTTTCCTTCACCAAACTTGACTGATTTCTGTAGGAATCTTGGGTCTATACGGGTTCCAATGGGTCTTCTTCAGAATTTATGATGATTGGGATGCAGTTCAACAGATGATTCATCTGAAAAATCTACCTTCTGCCAATTTCCAAACGATCAACTAAAAATCAAGTGATTATTTGTTGCCCTTACAACTGGGATCGACGACAAGACTTTTGACAGGTAGTGTAAATACACTCTCTGACTTGCTGATGCCATAGGTCCGAGAAGAATGATGAGACGACTTTGAGCTGATATAAATAGTGACTGCATCTGGGTTTCCATCAGCCTGTGTTGATGCATATTTAGAGAAATGAGTGATGAAAATGCCAAATTTCAAATAAAAATCTCTTCATTTGCATGAAGTTGCTAGTTTGAGGTGCTTTTGGATTTGTGCCAATAATAAATTAGATTTTGCAAACAATACACCTATGTGACTACTCAGCTGTCTCCATTAGGCTTGCCATTACATTGGTTACCAATATTACAGTCAAATGCTCTAACAACTTCATGGAAATGCACCTAATTTGCATTTGGGCTTTTCATTAGGAAACCTAGGCTTGTGTCTGAATAAACCAACCCAGGTCTGCTGAAGATCATCTCTCAACACACAACACATCCAACCTTGAAGCAGATGAGCTTCCGCAGAGGAAGAAGAGCACACTGGTGCCACTCCTGTCAGCTGAGAACAGAAAAATGAGACTGCAATCGGCACAGGAACAAGGTTGCCTGCTATAATGAGTCTCGATGTCTGCTGCAGCATTCAGATGGTTGGGGTTTTGGTGTAAACAACCCAAAAGCATGGATCCATCCTGCCTTTTATCAGTGGTTCAGACTGCTGGTGTAATGATGTGCAGGATATTTTCTTTGCAGACTTATGACCCCTTATCCCCAACAGAGCATTACATACGCCAGAGTTTTGATTAAAGCCACAAATATCAAACTGGCTTCTTGAACGTGACAGTGAGTTCACTAAACTCAAATGGCCTCTACAGTCACCAGATCTCGACCCAATAGAGCTTTGGGATGTGGTAGAATGGGAAAACATTCAAGTACAGGACAGAATAAGTATGCGCACTCCTAGATGTACTTAGCTGATCATTATTTGGAAATAACCTCTACCAAGCCACCCTTAAAGGGACAGTTCACCCCAAAAAAATTATTCAGTTATCAATTATTCCCCCTTTTCTTTTTCTAAACATGTATGACTTTCTTTCTTCTGTTGAACACAAAATAAAATATTTTGAAGAAATCTTGAAATCTGTAACCATTAGATTTCCATAGTAATTATTTTACCTTCTTTCCTCTAAAATATCCAATAAATGTGTTCAACAGAATAAAGAAACTCATATAAGGTTTAGAATCACTTGAAGATGAGCAAATGACGCAAAATTTTCCATTTTTGAATAGAATGATCCCTTTAAGGTGGGATTCTAAACCATCCTTTTTATATTTAGTGCTATTCTTAGTGTGAATTGCTCAGGTAATGTTATGTCAAAGCATCAAGTTGCTTTGACATAACTCCATAATGCTTTGACTGCTCCATAATGCCTGTTTACTTCTTTTTGTGTCGAATTAATCATGTGCTTTTAGACGCTGTCTTACATCACGTTATGCAGGGACTTCCATTGGTGGGATTCTAAACGTTGCAGATGAGAGTTTCTGATTTTTGTCTTGCACATTTTGTACTACACATTCTGTAGCATTATTTTTCCCCGTTGACAGAAACACCAATCATTCTAAGGAACATCTGCATGTTCTTTTGCAAAAGAGGCAGAAATATTTTATTTTTGGACATCTGCAGCCTCCTCTGTAAAATCTTTCATTGAATACCCTTCTTTTTGTGTCATCCGCATTGTAGACATGTCAGTGGAGAAGTCCAGGAGTCTTGTTATCTTTAGTGAGCATCCTGCACTGAGTTCTTGCAGTCATTTTCACTGAGTGCCCACTCCTATAGAAGCAGTGCTGGACTTGCTCTATTCATAGACTTGACTGACTGTAGAATGGAGAAAGTGTGCTTTTATTGGACAGGGCAGTTCTGATCAATCTAGTCTCATTTATTATACTCTTGGTTCGATGACTTCTCACTCCAGTTATGGATTCATAAACTTCTGTAACCTTTATTGGCAATGTTTACACAGTGAATCCAATACGGCATGAAAAAAGTTAGGACAAAAAAAAGAGAGAGCATACACATTGATATGGCACACACAAGGTGGAAAGATATGATGGAGAAAATTGTGAAGAGTAATGTCCAAACTGCTTATTTTGTAGTCTGCTCTCTAAAAGTATTGGTATCAGTGTAATGCATAAATCAAGCAATATATATGCAAGACAAGTATAGGGGCTAGTATTTGATATTTAGCATTTTTCGAGTTATCTGTATCAGCAGATGTTTTCTGTTTAGCCAATAAGTGTTGAGGCTTTCATTTTCACAGTGCTTGAATGCAGATGCGCACTTTATCACTCTTCAATGTTTCTTTCACAATTTTGTATTGCAGTATATCCTGTTTACTATCATGTCAAATGGATGTTATAGTCAGTGTATACTGCATCAGCATGTAAAATGAGATTTGCCTGGTCTGTAATAGAGAAAACATGAGTCCCGGTGCATACAGTCTTACCTAATTTTTGGGTGTGCTGTTGATTTAAATCATGTTTTAAAAAATTATCTTTTTAATTAGAATTCGTAATCTAGAAGTCCCCATCTAAACTATACATCAGTCTATTTTTATGTAACTTTTCAAATTTATTGATTTTCATACTTACTTAAAGGGCACTTAGGATGAAAATCATCTCTTGGGAGCTGTTAGGAAAGAACTGTGTGTAGGTATAGCGTGTCCACCATCATATTGGAGTGATATAAAGACAATAAGCCTCTTTTTTTATTTACGTTAAAATAGGATCGAAATCCCCAGCCTGATCTCACAAGAAAACGTAAGTATTTTACGTTTTGTCAGTTTAGTGACTTATTCGTACAAATTCGTTTGAGTTCAGTCGTACGAAATTGTACGATTTTAAAAAGGAGGCGTGGCACCTAACCCCACCCCTAAACCCAACCGTCATTAGGGGATGAGCAAATCGTACGAAAATGTACGAATTAGATCATACGATTCGTACGATTTAGCCACTACATAAAATGTAACGAATTGCCGTGAGATTGTGTTGAAATCCCTCCCATTTTGAGGCCCACCGCAATGTGACGTTGGTGTCTTTATCACCACAGCCGCATGTCAGTCCAATTATAAAAGAAAACGCTTTAATCCTGGTTTGTGGATGTTAAATCAGGTTTGTTTTGTACATTAACATAACGGATAGAACTCTCATTAAAGGCACAGGCAACAACAACAGCCACACTGTGTTCAGAGCAGAAAATTCCAATGTTCTGAATGGTATTATAAATAATCTGATTGGTGTTTTGAGCTGAAACTTTACAGACACATTTTTGAGACACATAAGACTTATCTTAAATCTTGAAAAAGGGGTAAAATATGCACCATTTAAAAGGAAATAATGTGTAAATAAAATATACATCCAATCCAGCAACTGTTATGCTGGAGTTATTACTATGTCAGTTTATATATCTGTACATCAGATTATTATATCAGTCATCAGTCACGTATCAGTTGACCAGACTTGACGGATGAACAGTTGTTCTATTGATACGTAAATAACTACAATTATGTAACGATGTAATAGAAGTCTCACACTTTTCTTTTCTTTTTTGTGCCATGCTCTAGAAATACCCATTTAGGGGTAGAAGCATGTGTGTTTCTTTAAAGGTGCCATAGAATGCCCTGAGACTATATGTTATAGTCAGTTTTTACTTGAAATCTTGATGGTACTGGATGTGGCTTAGGTAAGTGCAAAAAATCTCCAGAAACACTTTTCCATGTCCATTTACAACCCTAGGAATTAGAATGAAATGCTCTCATTTTACCTTTGAAAATCAGGGTTGTGAATATTAATGAGTATGAATGAGCACTGTATATATATATATTATGTGTATAATGAATATTAATGAGCTCCGCTTTGATGCTCAGCATGGCTCATGTCAGTCACTGATGTTCACATAGTGTGATGTACTATGATATGCACATGCTCAACAACCATACTTAAGCTGTCAAAAACATATATTAAATAGAGTAGAAGCCTTGTCAAATGACAATTATTTCAACTGAAGTCTTGGAGACCATGTTAGCTAGGAGCGAGTGATTTCTGTAAGAACACTATACTGTAAATAAAAATCTGTTATTTTGGGGGGGATTTCAGCACCTTGGGTGCCAGAAGAAAAAAAAATTTAAATAACGAACATCAAATTACAGAAATTTCCTTAAATTTTAATTTCCAGTATATTTCTGCAATTTAACGTCTGTTATTTTATTGGTAAATTTATGATACATTTATGGTAAAAACCTCAGCTGCTGGAAAAAAAGTTAAATAATGAGGGATTTTTTACAGTGTAGTTTGCTCTTGAGTTAAGTGTTGTGAATGAAATACAGGCTAAATTATAATTCTAGCAAACAAAAGGGATTGACGTTGATATGTTTAGAGTTGTATTTAATGGGTTTTAAATCGATCATCATCACCCCATCCAAAGGATGACCAAAACAGTTTACATGTGTCTGTTGCCTCATTACAAACGTACACAGCAATTTTCACAATATACACATTAAATCGCTAGGGGCTGCTGCTGGGGGCATGCATATTGTACAGTAGTATCAGAATTTTCAGGAAATCAGTGGGGCAGATAATTGACTCTGGCTTTGTTCGAATTAAAAATGTTTACTGAATGCTCATCCAGTATAACTGTCACATAGGGAGGCTGACGATGGAGTTTAAGATAGTCAGGCAGGCAATGGTCAAACACAGGAGCAAACAGTATCATAAAGGGCATTTCAAAGTACCTTGGAATAGTCAAAAGTAGAAAAGAGCTCGATTTACGCAGCTAACATAAAAAATCATTAAGCAAGCCAAGAGTCTGGAAACACGGCAAGGAAAAACAAGGTGAAGTAAATGCTTCGTAATATGTACAGATCAACAACAAGACTGAAATCAAAAACGAATGAAGGCAAAACTAATTGAGTTGAGTATGACTTTTACATGACCGTGACTGAAAACTAAACTGGATCAATGTGTTACATCTGTTCTCCAGCACTTGCCGTCTGTTTGTAAGTTCAAGACTGCATTGCCAAACGTAAAACTATGTACACTTAATTTCTGATTAATAATAACCTCTGCATAGCCGAGTACATCCTCTATTAAAAGTTTTGAAATCGCTATTGAAAACAGAAGCCTAATATAATAAACAGTGAACATTTTGACAGTGTTTCACAACATGAACATGACTGAAGTTGAATCTTTTTATTACCTCTGTCAATTTGGGCGTTCTTCTGACGAATGTAGGGAACTAATGTGTACAGCACCATCACTGACAGAGAGAGCGAAAGTGTGCGAAAGCAGAGAGAGCGAGTGCGCGCGAGACAGACTGCGCACGCCAACGATGGCTGATCTCGCTTCTCCATGGCATTTTGACAAAAATATACGTCCAAATTTAGGGGGGGCAAAGAGAGGGCCAAGCTTGTTGACACATGGGCACCGCCCCTCCCTGTCCCCCCTTTCAGTCTCTGCTAATGAGCTGATGATCTGGATCAGGTGTGTTTGGTTAAGGAGATATAGAAAAACATGCAGAGCTGGTGATCCTCCAAAAACGTGGTTGAGAAACACTGCCTTAGTCACCCAAATTTTTTTTCTATGAAATCTGCTGTTCCCTTCCCCTTTATCATAGGTGGGGGTTTACTTTATAGCCGGTCCCTTTGTTATTCATCTACAGCAAAACAACACAAGTGAATGTTTTTTTTAAAGGATTGTGAGTTTAATGTAAATGAGTACACTCCATGAAAATGAATATTTTTGTCCATTTCTCAGTGAATATAGGTAATCTATATTGGTGCATTTGAACAAAACAAATACATTTATTTAAATTATATTTTAGTCACAGAACATATTTAGAAACGGAAAAATAATACAACATTTCAACAAATTTGTATTTATTTTTGTTTCTCTTGATTTGTGATATTTTTGAAAATGTTATTAAATATTTTTATATAATATAAATTTGGATGTACCAATTTTTGAACCAATATTGTAAGTTATTTTATTAGATTAGCTTCAGAATTGGCTTCAGTGCTGACTAATCTAATGTGTATGCACAAATATAATAATGTATAGTGTTCTATAGAAAAAAAATAATTAAAATGAGAGATTTGTGAGGGGGGTACTCATATATGCGGACCACTGTATATTTTTCTGAACACAGACACAAAACGTGCACACAGAAAGCTGTCTGGCAGTCAGCATGTTGCGTGAATAGTTCTCTTTTGTGTCATCTGTCAAACACTCAAAGAGTCACGTCAAAAGCACAAAAAACACGATGTCACATAAAGTTGCTGATGGTGGTGGATGTAAACAGATGGGGAAGAGATATGTGTATCAGCATATTTTTAATTTATAAACAGGGCATGATGAAAACACCACTTAAATTAAAAAGTAAAAACCAAGGAGTCTGAGGGAGTTGAGAAATAGTGCTTACTGTATGCTCAAACAGCAATGATGCACACATTAAAATTGTAAGCCAGGCACTCTTACAAAGCAAAAAGAGCAGCAACACAATTGCTACAGTAGCTGGAGAACTACAGTAGCGAATGCAGACTGCATTAGTCTATATGTGTGATTTAGTTGTAGATCAAATGCCTAATTTATGCAGAAATCCAGGTAAATCTATCAGCTACTTTTTCTTGCAAGAAGTGTACTTTACATCCTGGCACATCTTTATGATTCATCGACGCATCCCTGACACAACAACATTACCGCCTCCCAGCGTGAGTTTTGCTCGTTTCCAGAACGCTTCATTAATCATGAGAACTAAAAAATAAATCCTGCATTACTATGCCCTCAGAAGTTGTCGAAAGCTACAATCTTCAATCTATTTTTATCGTTGCTATGGAATGTGCGTAATTCACTGCATAAACAAGGTTAAATATGACGAAGAAGAAAAAAACAATGTAATGGATTTCAGACGTTGATTATGTGGAATGAGTTACATTTCAAGATCCTTCATGTGAAAGGACAAAAAAGGGACGGAGAGTGATAGACACAGAAATGGAGAGGGATATCAGAGTCGAGGGGGTCAAAACAACAAGAGCAGAAATAAACCTCTAGTGGGGTGCGAATAAGCCAGAGGTGGGGGAACGAGAGAGCGGGAGAGCTATAGAGAAGCACATAAAAGTATAGACACACTTCTGTGTTTGAGAAATGCGTGCTGACAGAGGAAGAGAGTGCGCGAGAGCCACATGAAAGGCTGGAGTCACCTCTCTGTTTGAATAAGGTATGCTGACACTCCATCAAACCCGCCGACAGAAGTGACAGCGCATTGTTGAGGAGCAGAACAAAGAACAGCATGTGTGGATGATGCGCATGTGTGTGTATGTTTGTATGAAGAAGTTACAACCAAGTTTCAGTCCTGTTGCATTCCATCTTACTGTTAAGCTTCATTTTTCACAGCTCTTTTTCACATGCCAAAATGATTATGCAGCACTTCCTATTTTCCTAACGAGAATAATCATTCTTAATACATACATATTACAAATAAATACATAGTTTACCAGTACTGCATGATTTTATACACATGTCTACAGTGTGATCTCATTGCTTATAGACTAGGGTTGGGCGATGTCGACCAAATTGGCATCGAACAATGTCTAATGTGAAACATCGCGACAGACGATGGCGTCGTCATAGACGGTGGTGAATTAATTATGAATAATTAATTTATTATAATAATTATATATAGTCTTTGTTTTACCCATAACCAAATCATAAATAAATAAACATAAGTTACACAGAAATTACCACCTGTCAATCACTTTTTCCATGGGATTCTGGCATGAATAAGCAGAGTGATCTGTGTCATTATAATGGCATCGAAAGTCGGCGCCAATAGCCTAGTGGGTAGTGTGTCGACATATAGCAACCTAGGTGCTCGCGGCGACTTGAGTTCGATTCCTGGTTCCAGGTCCTTTGCAGATTCTTCCCCTTTCTCTGCTCCCCACACTTTCCTGTCTGTTAATCTCCACTGTCCTGTCAAAAAGGTGAAAACCCCTAAAAAAATAACTATATAATGGCGTCGAAGAAGTTTTGGTAAACCAACCAACAGCAACCAACAAACAGTATCTGAGGTTTTCACTAAAATTGAAGCAGTAAGATTGAAGCAGTGTACTGACGCTGTGACACGTTACCTGATAGATTCAAAAGACTGAAGAGTCGTTAGATAGAGACAAGATCAATTAAATATCACGTTTAACAACTATAGTGAAACTCTATTCAGCAGTACATCGTTGGTAAACTGTCCGACGTACACTGCTCTCTGGTGTTTTGTGCTCAAAGCTCCGGCTGACTTCTGGAGCAGATGCGCGCATGCGCTGCAGCATGACAGAGTGTGTGTTTGTGTTTGTGGGTGTGTGTGTGGTCATGTGAAGTGCGTTTTCAGTGGTTTAGTGTGGATGGAGGGCTGTTCAGAAATGCTTGGTGAAACACCAGTGTGGATATGGATCGTTTTCGTTCTAAAAATGCCATTTTAAAACTAAGACATATTAGGGTAAACCGGGCCTAAGTGTGTATTTTTCGCAAGCGGGTTGCTGCTGCGAAGGGGGCAGGGTGGAGGATCGTGATGCCGGCTAAATACAGGATTGTTCCAGAAAAAAAAGAGTTTGCCTTTGTTTTTCCTTCTGGATTTTGGTTCTACAGTCAGTAACAGCAGGGCTTTCACACCAGGGGTCCGTTCTTCATACTTTGCTTTAACAATCTAAGATGATTTTACACTTCCTGAATCTTTTAATCTTGATAACTGATCTCGGGGTAATAATCTGTTGTGAAGGACAGAACTATCAAAATCACAATCAGCAATGCAATGATTGGCTGACTGCGCAGCAGCGTAATGACATCATCTGATTAACATTCAATTATCCATGTGAGCAAAATTGTATAAAATTCATAGCAAACGGTTTGTTAAATATGTTACGCAATAACTTTCCACCTTTGTTGTGGGCTGCAGGCTTTACACTTTCATTTTGTCAAGAGTATTTAGCAGTTTATTTAGTTTTGCATTTATAGTGTATATTCTTTGTTATAGTAGCCTAGACCTACTCAATTTCTTTATCGGCAAATTTAAGTTAATTTTGGATTAAAAAAGCATTTTGATATTGGTAAAGGTGTCTGCAACTTTTGCAAACATCAAATCACCGGCATATTAGCTGTCAAAACATGCATGACTGCATAAATTATTATTCCTTAAAAAACAAACAAAAAGAGTTGAATATTGTGCATGTTTATTTTCATACACAAATTGTATAGCTGGGTCTGTACCTTAAAATAGTACGCATTTGTATCTAAAAAGTCAATATTAATAAATGTTTTCTTTGATTTGTCTTGGGGAGAACCACCCCATTTTTGTACTTTTATTTCTGAGTGCAGATTGCATACGTTTTAGTTATATATATTTTTTAACTCATTTTAAACTTAATATGTACTGTATATAAACATAATAATTATTCATTATAAATTATAAATGTATATATAATTTTTTTTAACTATTTTACTATTTTCCCAAGTGTATATCGGTTACTACTGTAAGAAAATATTAGCATTCGGTACATACTTTCAGTATTTCCTTTGCTTTAGAAAACCCGATCTAATCCTGTTTATATGAAATAAGCCTGCTCCCGAGCAGGTTTGAGCTACCAGAACTCTTGCTATGATAACAACTTTCAGATGAGTTTTAAGGAACAAAACAATCCTAGATCGTGTCAAATCATCAATAGCCAAATACAGCTAATTAAGTAATCCATGTACGAAGAACGGACCCCAGAAGCACATTTTCACAGTTCCTAGAACTAGGGGAAGGACCCACTTTTTGGAACATTCATTCTGGGAATGGCAATGATTTTAGTTTTAGGACAGTTAAACTAAATTACTGAAGGTCCTACTCTAGGGCAGGTTTTAATAGGGTTAGGGTTAAGGTTAGGTATGCTGACTGTAACATGGGGAGTGACGTAGACAACTGAAGTTAGGATCCAAGTGCAGGTTTATTCGGTAGTCAGGTAAGCAAAGGTCAACACAGGTACAAACAGATGTATAAAGGCAATCCAGAATCGTAGTCACTATAACAGGCGAGAGGTCGGAAGGCAGGCGGCAGACATGGAGAACTGTATAAACAAGGCGAGGTTAAAACACGGGAAAACAAGACAGGGAAAAACGCGTTGAATTGTCACTATACAGAAAACAAGACTCGGCCAGGAAGTGAGTGTGTGTGCTGTTAAAGTAGTGTGTGTAATCAGTCCAGAAGCTGCATCAGCTGTGGGAGTCTAATCAGTGGAGACTTGGAGCAGGTGTGTGTTTGTGTGTGTGGCATGACTGAATATATAGTCCATAAGTTGTAGTCCATGTGAATGCGTGTGAGATCCAGCGATCTTGGGAGTATGATCGCTGGTGATCGTGACACTGACACTCTATCAGACACTCTATCACTCTACCCTCTGGCAGAAGTACATGAAGAGCATGTGTGGATGATGCGTCTCTATGTGTGTGTGTTTATATGAAGAAGTTATGACCAAGTTTCTGTCGTGTTGCATTCCATCTTACTACCAAGCTTTATTTTTCGCAGCTCTTTTTCTTTTGCAGCACTTCCCATTTTCTTAACGAGAATAATAATTCTCCAACAGCATCCGCGGTTACGGTTCATATGGTGGAAAACTAAATGAAAAGTCATGCAGGTATCTGGCAGCTACCAATTTAACACTCTCACAATGCGTGTGTGTATGCGCGCCAGAGGATTTGCTTAAGTACTGTGTAACTAAATGTTCCAGTAGTGTAGGTTTTTGAATATGTATAATCTCCAAGTCCTCGGAGATAGCTATGATTTTTAAAACGCTCATTCATAAACTGCTCAAATATTTACACTGCGGTCTTCCACTTTGGCTGAAGCAAGCAGAAGACGTGTGAAAAATAGCCTGGAAAGGATTTGAGTTAACATTGTGTGAGTCGGAGGTTAGCGTGTTCTGAAGCTGCGAAAGACGTAATCACATAACAGTTACTCACAACTTTAAAAGCCTCCTCCTACAGACACATCTCACCGCGGCTGCTTTGAAAACCAGTACGAGGCTTTAATGTATCTAATGCTTGACTTTGAAATGGGTTGTGAGATCAGTGGAGAGTACAGATGCTCTGTGAAACAGAAATCAGGGTCATGTTTTTAAATACACGATTAAGTGAAGCAAATGGGATCTGTTTGGGTGGGCGAAAGACATCGGGGACTATGAGAGTATGTGTGTAAAGATGATTGAGATAAATAGATTTGCGTGTTGGCTTTAGATAAAGCTATTGGTTAACGCATTAACACTTCTGGGATTTTTTTTTTCTTTTTTTTGCAAATGCAATGAATGACTGTAGCTTGGATGTAATGTATCTGATTAAACAATACAGTAAACAAAACTGTAATTATTGTGAAAATACTATTACGATTGAATATAAATATATATTGTTATAATATATTGCATTGTGCTCATCGACTGCTCATTTAATATGTCCCTTTTTAGTATACTGCTTTAATGTAGTTATCAAAAAATATCAGAAGTCATCTCAGTTCTGATTAGTATTCGTATGGGCGAGTCAGTGGGGCACAAAGTAACACTTTTTGGTTGTGGCCAAATAATGAACAAAGTAACGGGGTAAGACAAACCATATTTTTTACCAACATTCAGGGGCGTAGTGGACATTTTAAAAGTATGTTTGTGTGTGTGGGGCGGGGGGTTAGGGCAGCTTTATGAAATCCAAAAGTTTACATTCCTAATCACCTGTTTCTGAATGGTCTGTCTCTAAAAGTGAGGGGGACGCATCCCCCCGTCCAACCCCCACCGGTTGCTACGCCCCTGCCAACATCACACAATCCTTAAATGTCCACTGAAAGTGTGATCACCAGTCCATGATTTCTGTGCAGCATTGCCAAACTTGCCAGGAGTAAAAAAGATTACTATTTAGCCTGCAGGGCAAGTTGTAACAGACATTGGGTTAGTTGTAACACATGCTTAAAAAGCTAGATTTCACACAGCTAATTTAAATTCAGTTTACTTTAAGTAGTGTATTTCCTTAGTACTTAACTCTTTTTAAAAAAAAAATATTCTACGTAGCATGTTTATTTATCTATTGGATAAACACGTTTGGATTTATGTGCATTATTATCCATTATTATACACTGCATTCTTTACATTTTTAGCAATAAAATATTTATTTTCGAATAAAAAATATTAACTACCCCACCAAGAAATGTTTTTTTTATCAATTCCTAATGTCGCTAGTTAACACACTCAATGCATTTTTTTCAACACATCCCATCATTTCTAAAATATCAGCCTCTACCAAATGCTTGATGTATCGGTTATGGGTAAAGTACCGGAATTAATACATATACTATGAGAAATCTGAAAATATGAAGAGTAAAACCAATTTATTTAAAAAAATAATCAAAATAAAACATTTTTAAATACTAAATCCTCTTTATTTTTTGAAGTATGCTATAAAATATTTCAGATTCTTATTTAACATGTTTTCTTGTTTTTTTTTTTCCAATAAAACCAAAATGAAGTGTAGTTGTGCAACAGGATTATGTTTGTTTGATTTTTGCTGTGTGTGTTCAAACCAT
The DNA here is from genome assembly GCF_903798145.1 of Danio aesculapii. Classification (NCBI taxonomy): domain Eukaryota; kingdom Metazoa; phylum Chordata; class Actinopteri; order Cypriniformes; family Danionidae; genus Danio; species Danio aesculapii. The sequence goes on along the minus strand of NC_079450.1, from coordinate 35,373,428 downwards.
TATTTAAAACAGTTATTCTTTAAATTACTTTAACAGTCATTATTTAATACAGTAAAAACATGGTCAACCGTTTGGTAGAGTGACAGTCAAACGGTTAAAAACTTTTTTAATATAAAATTTTCTCAAAATTACACTCAAAAAGTTATTACACTTAAAATCAAAAATGATTTAGTTTGTTTAATTGGTGTCCAGCAGTGTGTGGCTTATTTATGACACCCTGTTACAACTAGCCTTAACCTTTCCTCAAAACTATCTAGCAGTTACTGTGTTAATGATCTTTTAGCCTGGAAGATGGTAATCAAAACAGACGTCTGTCGACACTGTGGTGAAAATTTCATAAGTACGTCATGGTTAACCCTGACCAGTGGTGTAGTCCTAAAAAAATAGGTGGTGTACTATTACCCACCCAATCCAAATTTTAAAAGTAGACAAAGAAACGACGAAAGTCAATGTATCTTTGATTCATTTAATTTATATATGTATATATATATATATATATATATATATATATATATATATATATATATATATATATATATATATATATATATATATATATATATACACACACACTGCACAGCTGTGGTTTGCTGACTAACTAAAAACGAGTTCAGGATCAGAATTCTGCTGCCGGTTTTATATCAAATTTAAAGGGGACTGAGGCGATCATTTAGTAGTGTACAGGTAATCGCAGAGGTGTTAGGGGGGCTGAATGGAAATATAGAAGGGCTAAAGCAACACCCATGCTGTTTTATCATTTTACTTGAACGTTTCAGCGAGACTTCATTCAGCTGATTTGTTGTGATCTTCAAAAAACTCAAATACTCAACGTACAAAAATTAGGGAAGTCTAATCACCAAAACAAGTCAGTATACAGAGAGTATGATCTTCAGAAGTCATAATACCCAAACAGCTCGTTAAAAAAAGTAGGCATACTGAGTATACGTGCGTATAGCAAGGACTACACCACTGACCCTGACCAAATACCTTAAAACTCTGTGTTACATTTTACCCCGTGATACTTTGTGCCCACGCTCCCCTATTCTTTAAAAAAAAAAACTGACCCCAGCTTTTGCTCAGCAGTGTGTCTAAGCCTGAGAAATATGACATCAAAAAAGCATAAATTGCCTAGCAGTCAAGCTACATTAATCTTGATTCTGATCATATCAGAAATATTCAATTAAAAATACATATGAAAAAAAATGCATATTTCACCAGTACTGCATGATTTTTCACAAATGTCTTTTCAAAATGAAATTACACATGCCAGAATACATTGTGCTCTCAATGCTTGTAGACTATAAATGCAGGATTGTTCTAGAAAAAAAAGTTGCCTTTGTTTTTCCTTCTGTTTTTTAGTTCTACAGTCGGTAACAGCAGGGCTTTCACACCAGAAGCACATTTTTACAGTTCCTAGAACTATTGGGTGGAAGGACACACTTTTTGGAATGTTCATTCTAGGAATGGCAATGATTTTAGTTTTAGGAAAGCTAAACTAAATTACTGAAGGTCCTACTCCAGGGCAGGTTTTAATAAGAACTAGAGTGATGTAAATGTATGCTAATTGGGTGCCATGCAAAAAACCTGGCACAGTATTTCCAAGTGTTACAAGACATGCACATTCAAAAAGCCAATGTTATCAGCATTTACCTATTGCCTCAATCTGCGACGTTGTGCTCTGTTCTCAATTATATGTAGAAGTACAGGTTGTCATAGTGGATTTAGCCCTTTTTTCCATTTTCAAATTCATATGTCTAAACTCCATCTTCATTATCACAAAACACATGGCACACGATGAAAACCTCATTAATCATAGTGTCCTCCATCCTTCATATGATGATTTTGTTGCATATTGATGACACTGTTGGTCTGCTTAACAACTTCAGAGTTTCTTGTGATCGTACAAATCCAACCTGGAAATTGGTAGGGGGGAAATGAAGTTCTGAGGTAACCATGACTGATATCTAGTTTCTATAACTGACTGAAAGAAACATGTATCTTGTGTCTTATAGCACAACAAAGAAATACTTGAGTAATGGTTAAAAAATTACAGAAATATTTCTTTGTAATCTTTCTAATTGAGGTGACAGCGGAGGTCACACAACAGGACATAATGTAATCATTTGATTAGGCAACTGTGTAAACAACATTTATACATGAGATTTAAAACACAATGTCATTACAATGACAACTGGATCCAGTATAATAGAATGTAAGTCATACAATAGATGTAAATTACTCGTATGTAAATTGTTTTAGACGTTGTTGTTACATCACTATTGAAACTGTCAAAATTGTACATTACAATTTCTATGGCAATGCAAGTAAATGTACATTTGGTCGAACCACACTTTACATTCAATTATATACACTGTAAAAAAGGTTGCTATATTAGATTATTAAGTTGAATCAATTAAACTCTCAAAGTCATTTCAACTTACATGAATTAAACTTCGAACATAATTTAAAAAAAATTTAACTTCAAAAATAGTTTAAACCTGATTAACTTACTAAATTAGGTTAAAGTAACATAAAAACATATTGACATGACTTTATGATCATATCATTTTTATGCTTATGAGATCAAATTGATAAAATCTAAGCAAATGTCATCAGTTTATATGATGCTGTAGGAGTAATAATACATCCAAAATCTTAAACAGAGTTCATTTGGAGTCCAAATCTCCAAGTCATTTCTAAATGTGGTGTTTTAACCAGATATGCAGCACGTCTTGATCAATTTCAGCTCCATTTAAATGAAGTGCTAATCTAAATGAGCTCTTTTCTGGGGTGACACCCGGAAGTGTTGCTGGAATCCAGCAGTTTCATCTGTAATTTCATTTATGAGAAGGAAAGAAAAATAGCGTTTTGAAGGAAATCTGAGTACGAGCATGTGTGGCTTATTGTCTTTGTTAGATCTGTCGGTGAAAGTGTGAGTGGGCATAGCCTCTGGTATGGCTGTCTTCAGTGAGCTAATTATACAGCAACCTAAATATTTAATGCTCATCAGTCTTTAATTAGCTACAATAACACGTGCAATCAGCACAAAATAACAGTGATGACTGAGATACAGCCTGGCACCTGCCATGCAACGTGCCACCCAGAGAGCAGAGACAGACCCTCAACCACAGTGCAAAAACAGAGGGACAACATTACAGCACACACGCAGAGAGAGCGATGGAGAAAAAAACTAGCACAATATAAACTGGGGGGAAATAGTGCAGCAATTTTCACTCATAAATTGTGGGTAATTTTGCTTGTTTGCTACTTTGGTAGAACTTTACTTAAAGGGGGTGTTAACAAGACTGTCATGAAACATTCCTAATTGTGATATTCCATGAATATGAATGAGATTTAGTCATTAAGTGTCATTTGCTTAGTTATGTCATTTTAAATGAAAAGGTGGTATTATTTGAGATGTCTTTGTTTTGACAAATACTAATTTAACCAAATCATAGCCATCATTTGTCATGTCAACTTGACATTACCAAGCCAACATAACTTGTCATAAATCTGTCATAAACATGATTGTCATTGAAGCCGTTATATTTGTGTTATGAATTTAGAACAGCATTACCTCATAACCTCAACTACCGTGGTACAAATTGAATTTGTCATTAAATGTCATTAAATAATAATGATGCTTTTATTTCAAAATTATTATCATAATAATGAAGCCGGCAGCTAGCTTTCTGCATCTCTCACATGGTCGCCCACTGAAGCTAAGCATGGCTGTGCCCAGGTCAGTACCTGGATGGGAAACCACATGGGAAAATCTAGGTTGCTGCCGGAAGTGGTGTTATTGAGGCCATCAGGGGGCTCTCAACCCGTGGTCTGTGTGGGTCCTAATGCTCCAGTATATAGATCGGGACTCTATACTGCTCAGTGAGTGCCGTCTTTTAGATTAGACGTTAAACGCAGGTCGTTAAAAATCCCAGGATGTCCTTCGAAAAAGAGTAGGGGTTTAACCGCAGCCTCCTGGCCAAATTTGCCTACTGGACTCTGTCCATCATGGCCTCCTAACTTTCCCCATATCATATTTGGCTTCATCACTCTCTCTCCTTTCCTCCAATCAGCTGGTGTGTGGTGTGCGGTCTGGCGCAAAATGGCTGCTGTCGTGTCATCCAGGTGGATGCTGCACATTGGCTGGTTGATCTTCATCAGTTTTACAACACACCTGTTGCAAATTCTCACAACACAAACAACTGAAAAAAAGCGCTGGATTTTGTCACAACACAAACAACTGAAGAAACCCGCTGCATTTTGTCAACACAAACAAATTAAAACAATGTAAATGTTTCAATGGGACCCAAAAATATGACGGACCCTACTGAGATATGGATTATTATGTTATTATGCTGTCACTGTTGCTCAGTGAAGCTGTTGGTGGTCATTTAAAGGTGTTTTTTCATTATTATTTTAATATCCTGATTACACATTTCCATTGTCTTTTGTAAATTATTAGCTGAAATAAACTGATGATTAAATGTGAAATGTGGTTTTAATCGTATGCAGTGTGTTTAATAAATGCAGCGTGTTTCTTAAGTTGTTTGTGTTGTGGCAAACTACAGTGTGTTTCTTCAGTTGTTTGTGTTGTGGCAAAATGCAGCAGGTTTCTTCAGTTGTTTGTGTTGTGGCAAACTACAGCGTGTTTCTTCAGTTGTTTGTGTTGTGGCAAACTACAGCGTGTTTCTTCAGTTGTTTGTGTTGTGACAAAATGCAGCGCGTTTCTTAAGTTGTTTGCAACACGTGTGCTGTCACACTGATGAAGATCGTTTCTTAATTTGCTGGTGGTTTTTGTAATTGCAAGTGTTTTCTTAAATTGCAGCGCGTTAAGCTATCTCGGCCGCCATAGCAGTGACACTTTAACTGGGAAATTTTAATGGCAAACATATTGTGTTCCGTTGATAATAAGCAATTATAATGGCAACAGGACGTTCATGTCAGATTTGCGACAAGCTACAGTATGTTGTCTTGTCAAGCTGTCATGACAAAGACAACGACAGGTTATGATGTATTTGTCAAGTTGTCATAACAAAGACATCTCAAGCAATGTCACCTTTGCATTTATTGTAACTGAGAGAATGACATAATGCATAAAATCTTCATATTTATGACATGTCAGGTTATGATTATAAAGGTGTAATGGCAGTCTTATTAGCACCCCTTGAAGTAAAGTGTTACCGCAGCTTTTTATTAATAATATACTATTTTAAAGCAATTTTGTAATATTACATTTCATGTCTGTATTGTAGCTGGTCTTAAGTGTCAGGATAAATTATGTTGTTTCTTAAAAGTGAGAACTGTTTCTGAACTGCCTGAAATCAGTTGTCAGTATTTCCACTCTCACTTCCTGCACAAGCCTATAAGGGTTTGTAAGAAATCTGCATAATGCCAGCCTATGGTGTTCACTGGCTGCCGGTGAACTCAAACACTGCAGTTGTAGCCGAGGATTGGGAGAGTTTGTTTTGTATTGACATGTCTTGAAGATGATGTTTTCTGAGCGCCAAAAGAAAATCCATTTCGCATGCACTTTCAAAAGGATTTGGATCGATGAGTTAAAGCCAATGCAATTGTTACTGTTTGAATTAAAGATCCAGCAAACCCTCCAGAGATCAAATTCAGGGCCACACTTTATTTTAGGGTACAATTCTCACTATTAATAAACCACTAACTTTGATTTTTGCTTTAATTAACCCCTAATTTGCTCATTTAATCATAATAGTTAGGTTTAGGCTGGGTAGAATTAGGGATGTAGAATAAGATCATGTATTTTATAAGTACTACTAACCAATATCTTAACAATAGGTAGCCAGAAATTAAAAGTGAGAATTGGTACCTAAAGTAAATTGCTACCAAACTCTGGTGTTTAGCATCTGTTTAGCACATGGATTGTAAACATCAGACCAATAATTGACGTATGACCAATCAGAGCAGAGTAGGCTTTAGGAAGGGAGGAGTTTAGAGAGAAGAGAACAGATTATTAAATTAAATCAGACTGGAAAAAAAGAGCTGATGCAGCAATGTTTATAGACCTTCGATGCCATAATAGAGGCACTTTAATTGTGAAGTATTTAATAAAGTTTATTTTTCCCAAATATACTCCAATAATTCAGTTTTTTTACAGCTTTTGTATGGTATGTTTTTATTGAGATAGATACATTGTATAATTAATTTTTTCTTTGTTCCTAATTTATGTACAAATATGGGGCGGAAAATTCAAGATGCACCTGGCTGAAAACTAAAAATTACTTTTTAAAAAATATTTTTTTAATAATTCCTTATATTTATGCTGCACTTTTCTGGACACTCGGAAGTGCTTTACACATTTTTGTAGGGGAATCTCCTCATTCGCTTTTCGGCTTAGTCCCTTTATTAATCCGGGGTCGCCACAGCGGAATTAACCGTCAACTTTTCCAGCACTTGTTTTACGCAACGGTTGCCCTTCCAGCTGCAACCCATCTCCATACATCCATACACACTCATTCACACACATACACTACAGACAATTTAGCCTACCCAATTCACCTGTACCGCATGTGTTTGGACAGTTGGGGAAACCGGAGCACCCGGAAGAAACCCGCGCGAATGCGGGGAGAACATTCAGACTCCACACAGAAACGGCAACTGACCCGGTTGAGGCTTGAACCAACAACCCTCTTGCTGTGAGGCGACAGCACTACCTACTGCGCCACCGCATCTCCTAAGTTAATACAATCACGCTTTAATTTATGAATTGAAAATAATCATCATAACAAAACATTTAAACAGATTTAAATATATTATTGTCCATTTAGTCTTTTTTACTTTTTACGTTTGTGATAACCAATATTCAAAGAATTATCATTAAACTCTAGATAAAACAGAACCTTAGCAAAAAAAAACTGCATGAATATATGATAGAATAATTAGAGATGTGGTAAAAAATCATTCAAGAAATCAATTCTGCATCGATTCTAAAATGTTCAAAAGGCATTGATATTCTCGCTTGAATTGATTCTGAGATCTGTAGATTTTGAGAATTCTGGCACTGTATGCTTTATAAACAGCTGTACTCTGTTTGAATTCAATTTCTTACAAATACCACTTGAATGTAAAATATTTATTAAGAAAGTTACGAAAGGTTTAAGCAATTTACAAGAGTGTAGTGAACATTTTTGTGAATTATACATTAATCTTGTGGCATAAAAGCCAATTTACATGACTTTTATCAGCCGAACACACAAGCACCCTTCCTCGTGAGCATTTGAGTGTACAGTTAAAAACTAGTATGGATCACCACCTGCTGTTAAAATCTAAGTACAGCATAGATTAATGCAAAATAGAGATGCATTTTGAAAATTGCTTTCTTTGACGATTTTTCATCAAAGCTCTAATTATAATTTAGATATTTAAAGAAAGCATAAAACAAGACATGACATGCTGAGATAATTTGATAGATTTGATAATTCCACATAATATCACATTTGCTGAGATTGTCTTGCACATCATGTGAGGGAAAGTACGGAGATGTGATCAGTAGTAAATCACCTCTAAAGGCCAGAGGGCGCTCTCGAGTCGCACAGAACAACCTAATATGCCTCAAAGAAATCCAGGAAATACCAGTCCGGAAAGTAAGGAAAATTTACTTTTGAAATTGTATTTCTATAGCGCTTTTACAATGTAGATTGTGTCAAAGCAGCTTAACATAGAAGTTCTAGTGAACTGAAACTGTGTCAGTCCAGTTTTCAGAGTTGAAGTTCAGTTTAGTTCAGTTCAGTGTGGTTTAATTTTCACTGCTAAAAGTCCAAACACTGAAGAACAAATCCATCGATTTCCCAAGCCAAGCAAGCCAGTGGCAACAGTGGTGGGGAACAAACTTCACCAGATGACAAAAGTGAAGTAAAAAAGTCGTTGAGAGAAACCAGGCTCAATTGGGCATGACAATTTTTCCTCTTGCCATACTTCTTGAGCAGAGCTGCAGTCTAGGAAATCCTTATAGCATGAGATATACAGAAGATTAAACTGCTTTCATTTAATTTAAATGAATTACTAAACACATCACCACAACAACATATGGTTTATCTGAGTTCCTTTCATTGTTATTTTCCCAATATTAAAGTATGTAATGGTACAACGTCACTACTTATTAGAATGCTATTAAGAAATATGCTGCATGCTTTATTCTGTGTAAGAAGACACATCATTTCACAGAATGACTTAATTCAAACACTTGACTGAAGCTGTGAAGTAAGTTTTGAGTCAAAACATCATTATATTGGGTAATTGCACATTCTTTAAGGTTTACCAGTTAGAAATAATTACTATTAAAGGCCATAGTTCACAGAGAAACTTTGTAAACCGCTGTCATTATTGCAGAATGATTATTTGGCAATGAACTATTTGTGTTGTAAACACTGCTCCAGCTGAACACAGGTGCTGGAGACTTACAGCTGATTTATAGATATGTATGACAATCGCATGTGATTTATCGTTCAGCACTAATTCACAGTGCCAGTGACTTAAGCCGTGGTCACACTAGAGTTCAAGCATGCAAAATTCTGTCGTACGGTGCTGCAAAAAGGGGCAGAATTAACCAAGATGATTACATTTTTAAAAAAGCGAGAGATTGCTCCATATTTTAAATTTCTGTCCAGTGTCAGGTCATTTTTTGATCTTAGATTAGTTTTATGCAATCATGTAATGCAATTTCACAGGTCAGAGTTCACCAAGCTTGAACTTTCCAATGCAGCGAACTGTGAAACTTGTCACACGAACTTGCATTTCAAGTCTGCTGTAGTCACGTGTGTATGAATGAAAGTCTACGAGGAGAAAAGTCCAGTGTGACCACGGCTTTACTCTTATCTGTATGACCAAAAATGGCAAAGTATTTAATGTAGTTTTAAAATCCATAATCTTCCCAGTGAATCGCAGACACACACACACACAAAATACACTCACCAGCCACTTTATTAGATACACCTTACTAGTATCGGGTTGGACCCCTTTTTGCCTTCAGAACTGCCTTAATCCTTTGTGGCATAGATTCAACAAGGTACTGGAAATATTCCTCAGAAATTTTGGTCCTTATTGACATGATAGCATCACGCAGTTGCTGCAGATTTGTCAGCTGCTCATCCATGATGTGAATCTCTCGTTCCACAACATCCCAAAGGTGATCTGTTGGATTGAGTGTGGTGACTGTGGAGGCCATTTGAGTACAGTGAACTCATTGTTCAAGAAGCCAGTCTGAGATGATTCACGCTTTATGGTGCATTATCTTGCTGGAAGTAGACATCTTGCTGGAAGTAGACATCAGAAGATGGGTACACTGTGGTCATAAAGGGATGAACAGGGTCAGCAACAATACTCTGGCAGTCTGTGGCGTTGACACAATGCTCAATTGGTACTAATAAGCCCAAAGTGTGCCAAGAAATATATCTCCCACACAGGGCCGGAGCAATCTGAACTGCCGCTGTAGGCAAAGGACGACCACTCCCCCCTCAACCCGAAAGTGCAAACGAAATGGACCCATTAGTAAAGTGAAGACCGGGGGGGGGGGGGGGGTGTTGTCGCGGATATAACTGACGCTGCCCTCTCTATTCTTCCGCCCTAGGCGAGGATATAACTGCTGAGGATGCGGGTGGTGAGGGAGGTGTCGCGGACGCAGCCCTCTCTATTCTGCCGCCCTAGGTGGCCACCTAGGTCACCTCTATGGACGCGCCGGCCCTGCCACCACACCATTACACCACCACCAGCAGCCTGAACCATTGATACAAGGCAGGATGGATACATGCTTTCATGTTGTTGATGCCAAATTCTGACCCTAACATCTGAATGTCACAGCAGAAATCAAGGCTCACCAGACCAGGCAACAATTATCCAGGCTTCTTTTATGCAATCTTGTTGAGCCTGTGCCAATTGTAGCCTCAGTTTCCTGCTTTTAGCTGACATGAGTGGCACCCGGTGTGGTCTTCTGCTGCTGTAGCCCATCCGCCTCGAGGTTGAATGTATTGTGCATTCAGAGTTGCTCTTCTGCATATCTCGGTTGTAACGGGTGCTTATTTGAGTTACTGTTGCCTTTCTATCACCAGTCTGGCCATTCTTCTCTGACCTCTGGCATTAACAAAGCATTTGCGCCACACAGAACTGCCGGTCACTGGATATTTTCTCTGTTTCGGACCATTCTCTGTAAACCTTAGAGATGGTTGTGCGTGAAAATCCCAGTAGATCAGCAGTTTCTGAAACAACCATGCCACGTTCAAAGTCACTTAAATCACCTTTCTTCCCCATTCTGATGCTCGGTTTGAGCTGCAGCAGAGCATCTTGACCATGTCTATATGCCTAAATGCATTAGGTTGCTGCCATGTGATTGGCTGATTAGAAATTTGCATTAAAGAGCAGTTGGTCAGGTGTACCTAATAAAGTGGCCGGTGAGTGTGCATACTTCATTTGTAGAATTGCTTACTTGACATCATAGCCTTTCAAACTAAAATACAGTTAAATAAACAAGTTAAACTGGGCGCTCATCTGAGACTGATGCAGAGTAGGGTTGTCATCATGAATTAGAAAGTGAAAGCATTCAAAAGCATGTTGAATAAGTAGTGCCATGATAACGTCTACTGAAAACTAATGCTGGGGAAAGGCAAGGTGCTATATATTTTTATATGTAATATAATATGTGTGTATTTTCAGCCCTTTTTTGTATCCAAAAACCGATAATGTCTGTTTTCGGAGAGAACTTTTGCTGGCTTACAAATCACTGCTGATCTTAACTGTTATCTCTTAGGCCGTTTGAATGTACAGATATTTGTCATAGCAATAAAGTAGCTCAAAGCTGAATGCTGAGAAACACTAAAACACAGCACAGAATGAGAGAAAGAAAGAGAGAGAGAGATTTGCTCATGTTAGGGGGATGTAGAGGCTCATTAAAAAGAAGAGATCAGTCACAGTGCAGCAGGAGAGACTTAGAGAGAGAGAGATAGCATTTGTCTTTACAGGGAATGTAAGGATGTTCTTTTTGTTGGCCGCTGTGAATTGAATCATTTTTTCCTCATTGTTAACATATGTAAATTCCTGTGTCACTGCTGCTGCTGCAGGCCTTCAGTTCTGCTCACCGTTAGAGGACAAGGGAATGAGGCGCGCACACACACATACGCACACACATACATACAAACTCCTTTCTCTCTGTCACACACATTTTCCCAATAGACACAGTTCTCTCTCTCGCACACACACATAATGGCAGAGTCAGAGTAGGACACACGGAACAAGACTGCTGCAACACACTAACATAGTTTTTAAAACATACACACATTTGTTTTCCTGTCACGGTGGGGAAGGGTTTCATGCAGCCTTTTTTAAGGGGTCCTGGCCTAAATGCTGTCACCAAAAAAAATAAATAAATTAGTATAATAAAATAAAATAACAAATATAATATAATATAATATAATATAATATTCTAAAATATAATATTCTAAAATATAATATAATATATTATAAAATATAATATAATATAATATGATATAATATAATATTCTACAATCTAATATAAAATAATATAATATAATGAAATATAATATAATATAATATAATATAAAATAATATAATATAATATAATATAATATAATATAATATAATATAATATAATATAATATAAAATAATATAATATAATATAATATAATATAATATAATATAAAATAATATAATATAATATAAAATAATATAATATAATATAATATAATATAATATTATATAATATGATATAATATAATATTCTAAAATATAATATAAAATAATATGATATAATAAAATGAAATATAATATAATATAATATAATATAATATAATATAATATAATATAATATAATATAATATAATATAAAATAATATAATATAATTTAATGAAATATACCATAATATAATATAATATAATATTATATTATAAAATATAATATAAAATAATATAATGAAATATAATATAATATAATATAATAAAATGAAATATAATATAATATAATATAATATAATATAATATAATATAATATAATATAATATAATATAATATAATATAATATAATATAATATAATATAATATAATACAATGCAAATACATTGCTGAAGGTGAGATATTTAATAGGTATTTGATTTTTAGATTCCATAGACCCACAAGTATGGACACTCACCGCCCCCCACGCCCCTTCTACTGTACATATACTTTGTTGTTGAGTGTGTAAGTGCATAAGCATGGCACTGGCGTTTTTAGGGGTTGCGTGCCGTAAAGTTTGGGAACCTCTGCCTTAAGATAAAAAACCTGCCGAGACACCTTGAAAGGTACTATACTATACTATACTATACTATACTATACTATACTATACTATACTATACTATACTATACTAACTAGTCTTCCCTTACTGTATGACAAAACCCTTACACAATATTACTTTTCATTTTCAGACATTATTTAAAATTGTATTATTTTTCTGTCTATGGCTGTCCTGCACAAAGCAGATGATTCCCAGTTTTACTATCCTTATAGGACCTCTATTTGGCCCACAGTGCTTTTTATATTGTACTTCAGTTTTTTCTGTACATTCTGTCCCCTAAACACAATCCTTACAGAAATTATTCTGCTTATTAACATTTTCAACTTAATTCTGTCTGATTTCTAAGCTGTTTTTTTTTTTGTAGAGTACAAAAAATGTGCCCACGGAGTCAAAAATTACTGGCATTATTATACTTGTATTGGTCCCACGTGTATAGGGAATACCAAGTACACAAACACAGACAGAAGAACACTACGCTAGCTTCCATTCATTGTGACTCTTTAAAAAGCTCATTCATAGCCAAGTTGCATCATGCTGTTCTCAGTGCTCTACAGTCTCTTTTTATCACAATTCCTTTTGTTAAATATTTTACCCAACCGCTCCACACTATTTCACCCCCATCATCTCCCGCCGTCCTCTGTCGAACAGAGGTGAAGGACGGACAAATCAGGAGAGCGGGGCAGAGACACCGAATCAGGGCTGCTGTTTTCCCTTCATCGTGATTTACTGCCTCGTTCTCTCTTACACCACAGTTTGGAGCCATGGGGCAACAACAGCCTCCTCAATCTCAATAAATAGGGTCAGGAACGAGAGAAAGATGGGCCCGGCGAGAGAGAGACAGAAATTTGTGAGAAATGTTGTGCAGCAAAAAAAAGTATTTATTAACTCTGAGAACATCAGGGAGCAGAACCAGCATGATATCAAGAGAAAAAGAGCGGAGGAGTCGGGAATGAAGTCCTGATGAGTAAAGGAAGAGAATAAACACATTGCGAGGTACAGTGTCGCCCCATGACTGCCTGTTACATGTGTGCTGGTGAGGCGTGATGAGGTCATTTACGAGGTTTCACTTCAATAAACCCGCTCACAAAACATGCAAATGGGAAGTTGAAAAGAGCAATGAGAAAAAAGAGGAAAGCGGCAGGTGGGAAATGCAATAAAGAAGAACCAAAGCAATGAATATGTGCGAGTTGCTTTATTCCTCAGTGTGTTAAAATGAGTAAAGAGAAATTTATTGCAGACTGAAGAAAATAAGTACTATGTATAAATTACAAACAACAGATCCACCAAAAATACATTTCTCAGCTGATACTGTGCTGATCATATTGAAAGATATTAGTCATTATTACACGGCTGTCTGAAATGCTTGATTCTAATTGGTCAGTTACTGTGCTGATCATATTGAAAATTCATTATTACACGGCTGTCTGAAATGCTTGATTCTAATTGGTCAGTTACTGTGCTGATCATATTGAACGATATTAGTCATTATTAGACGGCTGTCTGAAATGCTTGATTCTAATTGGTCAGTTACTGTGCTGATCATATTGAACGATATTAGTCATTATTACACGGCTGTCTGAAATGCTTGATTCTAATTGGTCAGTTACTGTGCTGATCATATTGAACGATATTAGTCTTTATTACTCGGCTGTCTGAAATGCTTGATTCTAATTGGTCAGTTGCGAGATATTCCCAGATAACAACCACTGAAACTAATAAAACAGGCTTGACCTTTTAGTCTTGACCTTTAGTCAATAAATTCACATCCATATACATACATCCACTTTTATATATATATATATATATATACTTGTCTGTCATGCTGCTGGTGATATCATGTGACTGAATAATACCAAAGTCCCTTTATGGCAAGTCATTTCACTTTGGCGGCCATCTTTGAAACGCCTCTAGGGCAATATGCTTGGGCATTCTGTCTGAATTGGGAAATTCTCCAAAACTGTTTTCCAAGCTTGTGATTACATTACATACTTGGAACCACCAATAAAATTAATCAACAACTTATAAGTCTTATAAGTTTTGTTTCTAAACATCCAAATCAAACAAAATCAGCATATTTTCAGGTTGCCCGAGCTAATGTGCGCATGTGCACTCAAATGGAAGGAGATCATGACACCAACCTCATTTATGGCTGTTCTACACATTGTCATCCTCTGGATAATGCTTTGTCAGATCACGCTGGTCTTCTGAAGTAATTCACAACTTGGTCTTGATGGCGAATCTCTTCCAGAAATGACAGCAACTCTTTGTTTGGAAATTTGTGGCCGTTCGTGTAGTTGCTGTCATAGGATATGTGTTTGACAGGATGGACTGCACCTCGCGTTAGTTTCATGCAGATTACAAAATAAAAAAAAACTTGTTTTCAAGTGTAGTTGGTTTATTTAAAAGCACAGATTTTAAGCTTTATGTGGATATATTTCTTATGTCTGTGAAGCAAGTTTTCGCTGAGATTCCAGTGCGTTTGTTGACCACCCAACTGTTGTAAAAGCACACGTCTGGTCCCCTGGAGAAAGCATCAGTCTATAACAATCAATGATTGGCTCCTATACTAGTAGGCGGGGCTTCATTTTTCCATATTGACCGTTACACTTTTCCTCATTCAAAACTATACGAGTGACACGTCTTGTGTATTCTAAAGTCTTTGATAATACATTGGTTAGCGTATGCTCCATTTAGCCATTTATTGTTTCTGGCAGTTTTGTGTTCAAATAAAGAACTGATGAACTATTACAGCTCAAAACAATATTTGTGTCTAATTTTGAGTTAAGGAGCCATATAATAAGCAGGATAATGTGCATCCAGGTGGTACAGTGTACCTCACATATTTGAAAAATGTTTTCTTTCTCAGCACTCCAGTCTAGTTGATTTCAGTTTTGGTTGGCACTGGGATCGAAACATGCATGTTGTATGTGAGTTCATGGTAAATGTTTTCATTTATCGTGTGCTCGTGTCTTGCGTTACGTTTGTGTTGGCTTTGTCAAAGCATGTGGCTTGGTGTTTACATTGTGGCTGCATGCTTTAGTGTTGTGTTTCATGTGAACACGCGGTTAATGGGTTCTCTCATTGGCTGCATGTTTTAGTCCAGTTTTACATGAGCACATGACTTGTGTTGTCTGTTTGTGTCATGTGCTTTCCTATCTATTGTCAAGT
The DNA here is from genome assembly GCF_903798145.1 of Danio aesculapii. Taxonomy (NCBI): domain Eukaryota; kingdom Metazoa; phylum Chordata; class Actinopteri; order Cypriniformes; family Danionidae; genus Danio; species Danio aesculapii. Next base: position 35,357,954 of record NC_079450.1, on the reverse strand, counting down.
CCCACCCTCCTTGTTAACCCATTAATAGTTTATTGGGTCCACCTGTTTGTCAATTGGCTCTTGTTTATAGTTTCCTCTTGTCTGCTGTCCTGTGCCAATTCGTTGTCGTTTATCGCTTTGTCCTGTCTTGTCCAGCCTTGTCCAGCACTGTTCTTCCATGGCTGCTCAGTCTAGTTTGTTTTGTCTTTTTTTTTTGTTATTGTTTTCCCCCTTGGTTTATTTTTGTTGTCTTTTTGTTTTAATTTTATTATTAATAAACCCATTATTTACTGCAATTGAGTCCTCGCTCCCTTTCCCTTCTTGAAACCCTAACATATAAGGCCCTAATACAACAATCCTCTTTGCGTTGGGCTGCCGATAAGCCTGTTGAGCGATAATCTGTAATAGTAGCTGTCTTAATGTACTGTTACCATTATATAATTACGGTTTTGTGGTTCTGTCTTTAATTGCTGCCTAAATTTTGGAGAATATATTAAGATTTCTTAACTTTTTGAATGTTATTAATTCATGTAATCGTGTTTGTCCTAAGTGAGAAATAATCTTTGAAGGACTGCTGAAGAACACGGTCATCCATACACTAAGTACCTGTTTTCATTTCAGATAATCAATCCACGAGTGTTTTCTGGTGGGGGTCAAGTGGGTGTCTGGTGGGGTCAATTTCCTAAAAAATGTATTTCTAAACTTATAATAAATTTTATGAAACTATTAGAATTACCATATTTTATCCATAACCTTCAGAAGATAACAATAGTATTTAATAGTTACATAAAAAAACATGCAAATAAAAAGCCATCAGCCTTATCAAATGTAGATTGTTTTCAGTATGTGATCATATATAATTTATTAGCTGTATGCTAAAGAACAGTCATCTGAAACATTGTCATACAGTGTTATGCCTGGATTTCAAACAAATGCCTTGCATTTACTAAAACAGACTATATTTAAAGTATTTGAAGTAATTCGCATTTTCTCCTGTAGAAAAATGTCATAAGAACAATGCTTAGTGGCTAAATGTATTACAACAGTGTTTTTAAAAGACTAAACACTGTATTGATATAGTATACAACCAAACACAAGTGGTCAAAACACAAACGAGTCATAGGTAATGATGTATTAAGCACTTCTCCCAAAGAAAAACCTAAGCAAATTGCTTGCATGCATCTGTACCTTTGCTCACGCTCCCCCTATTTGCCCTTTTTTGGTATCCCCCGGTCGGCAAGATGACGCACAAACATAATGCAGTTGGTTGGCCACACCTTCTTGTAGCTTAATTTACGCTCTTCAGTAAATTATGGGTGACGTCACAGATACTACGTCCATATCTTTTACAGTTTATGGTTTATAGCCACCCCCAAGGATAGTGGGGGATGCGAGTAACTGGAATTGTTATTTTGGGGCTTGCAGCATGAAAAGTTTGGGCACCCCTCACTTAGAGTATGTTTTGTTGTGTGTTTCAGATAGTTACTTCTTTTTTGTGATTAAGATTTTATTGATTTTGTTCTTTCCAATAAACAAAAAAAGGTCCACTCCTCAACCCCCCCAGCCCACCCAGAAAAACACCCACCCCACCCCCAGCAGTTCCAAAGTCCATGCCATCCCACAAATAGCAATGCAATCATGAGAAATAACTAACAGAAAATATATACATACATATAAACATAAGATACACATATCTTAAACACAAACATAATAAATACACAGGGTATAAACAGTTACTTCTTGACCATACCCATGAGAAGGCGTTTTATATATATATATACTATATATATATATATATTATATATATATATATATATATATATATATATATATATATATATATATATATATATGTATATATATATATATATATATATATATATATATATATATATACACACTATCATATAATACATATATATATACATATATATATATATATATATATATATATATATATATATATATATATATATATATATATATATATATATATATATATATATATATATACATATATATATATATATTTATGTTGTTGGCGTCATACTGCCCCATAGCAATCATTTTACCTAAACTGCAGTCAAATGTATGTTGAAGTATTTTTTGTGGTTTCATAATGTAGGCAAAAGAAGGTATTTCTAATGAGCCAGTGAAATGAATTGGGAGTATTTATAGTGTACTGGAATATTGGGAGGCCAATTATTGGCCAATGTCTTGGTGTATTTCAGATTAAAATTCATGTATACAATGTCATTCTGCTACATCTCTGCTTCAAGGTTGGGCATGTTGTTGTTTTATAGATCTTGGATTGTAGCAACTGACTGTTTGAGTTACAGTGAATCAGTTTGACTGTTTGAATCAGTTTGGGTATTCTCCTCTGACCTCTGGCATCAACAAAACATTTCCACCCAAAGAAATGCTGCTCACTGTATTTTTTTTTCTCTTTTTCAAACCATTCTATGTAAACCCAAGAGAGTTCTGCATGAAAATCCCAGCAGATCAGCAGTTTCTGAAATTTTCAATGGCACCAATAGCAATGCCATGTTCTATTTCACTTTTTAAATCAACTTTCCTCCCAATTCTGAGGCTCATTTTGAACTTTAGCAGATCCCCTTGACCGCAAATACACTGCCAAATGTGGTTGCTGCCATTGGCTGATCAGATATTGTATTAACAAGTTAAAGAGGTGTATTTAAAAATGTGTATATGTAAAATGTTGTCACTTGTTGCTGGACAGGAAATATTTTGAAATGCTAGATGTTCAATAGGTTTGTTTGTAGTTTTTTGAAGATCTGCCACACGCACAGAACTCAACTGTTGCTATATGTCAAAGCTGACAATTATTTTGGAGGAATGCCACAGGAATAAACTCTACACATCGCAAAAGAACCAGTTATTAAATGTGACACCGCAATGCGTGAATACAAATTAAATGACAAGTCAAACACTACAAAACAAAAGATTCAGATTTTTCTTCAATTATTCAGGTTCATGTGTGAATTTAATTATTTAGTTTATAAAGTACAAAGTTTTCCCTCGTGAATTTACTGAAGCACAAAATCGGTTTCTCGGCAGAATAAAACAGATATAATGTGTGAGCGAGTGCAGGGATGTTTGGAAGGTGAAGTAAAGGAAGACAGATAGAGATAACAATGGTAGCTGAGGCATGAGATGAGGGGAGATGAGCGCGAGAAGAGAGAAAAATGCTGGAGGGGAAGAAACAGCATGAGGGGAGAGTTTATAATCAGTGCTTATATTACAGATAGATGTGCAGTATTAGTGCAGAACTGCATCTTCATAGGCACAATGCTACAGTGTTGTAGACTTACTTAATAAAGCTTCACTGCTAAATACATTCTAAAACTCTATTTTCAAAATACTGTAGGCTTTTGAATGGAAAGCTAAGAGTAATTGGTGATCTAGCACAAAAAAAATGTTCATCGCTGTGGTTTTCAAAATACAATTCATCATGTTTGATATAGTAAACACAGGGCGTCACGGTGGGGCAATGGGTAGCACAATCGCCTCACAGCAAGAAAGTTGCTGGTTTGAGCCTCGGCTGGGTCAGTTGGCATTTCTGTGTGGGAGTTTGCATGTTCTCCCCGTGTCGGCGTGGGTTTCCTCCAGGTGCTCCGGTTTCCCCCACAGTCCAAGGCATGTGGTACAGGTGAATTGGGTAAGCTAAATTGTCTGTAGTGTATGTATGTGTTAGTGATGTTTCCCAGTGATGGGTTGAAGCTGGGTAAAACAAATGCTAAATAGTTGGCAGATCATTCCGCTGTGGTGACCCCTGATTAAAAAATGGACTAAGGTGAAAAGAAAATGAATGAATAGTAACACAAAACTGTCATCATTTACTCACCCTTCACTTGTTCCAAACCAGTTTGGGTTTCTTTGATTTCAAACGCCAGAAGATATTTTGAGAAAAAAAAATTGGAAACCATTATTGACTTCCATAGTATTTGTTTTTCTTACTATGGAAGTCAAAGTCTACTGGTTACCAGCATTCCTCGAAATATTATCCTCTTTTGTGTTCAGCTGAACATTTGAAGGTTTGGAACCCTTTGAGTGTGAGAAAATGTAAATTTTTACTTGAGAAAAAGTACAAGAAGCAACTATCGGGGTTCAGACAGCCTAAAGCCAGTAGGTGTTTTTGTAAAAATGTAGTTTTTATCCTTGTTGTTTATGTAGGTTTTATGTGAGTTTATGCCCATGAGAAGGCGGTTTTTTTTATATGTATGTGTTGGCGTCATAGGCCCATAACAATCATTTTACCTAAACTGCAGTCAAATGTATGTTGAAGTATTTTTGTGGTTTCATAATGTAGGCAAAAGCAAGTTTCCAGTGAGCCTGTGTCATAGATTGGGAGTGTTTTGGAGTATACTGGAATATTCGAAGGCCAATTCTTGGCCAGTATTTTGGTGCATTTCTGATTAAAATATATTATGTATACAATGACATTCTGCTATTTTGCTTCAAGGTTGGATTTGTTGTTGTCTACAGCTTGTATTGTAACAAATGGTTATTAGAGTTACTGCTGTCTTTCGAGCAGCTGAATCAGTTTGGGTATTCTCCTCTGACTTTAACAAAACATTTTTGCCCAAAGAAATGCTGCTCACTGTATTTTTATTTATTTATTTATTTATTTTTTCATTTTTTGAACTATTCTATTTAAACATAAAAGACAAAAAAATGAAAAATAAAATTGACCAATTCCAGCTAATCAGCATGGAAAATATCTGTGACAAATTGGTTAAGGTATTATGGCCCATTCACACGTGGCGTCAGCGTCAACGCTTTCCATTCACTTTGAATGGGTGACGTCAAGCGTTGCCGAACTGAATTGTGGGTCCAGTTGCTTGTAGCAGAAGTTGAGACTTTCTCAACTTTTTAAGCGCCAACAGAAGCATCAGCCAATCAGATCGCTGTATGCAAATACATCAGCTCAGATAGTAGCCGATTGCTGACTAATTTCATTGGCTGAGGCTGGTATGATGATCACGTCAGCCCCAACTTCAGACACACCCTCAGTCAAGCATTAACACTGAAGCCCCGTGTGAATGGGGCATTAAACATTAATCTTTTTCAAAAACTGTTACTGCATATGTGCATCGTTTGGAAATGAACGATGTAGTGACCAGTGTTTCCCCAAAATCGTAGTTTCTCTGTCATGGATACGTTGTTTGAACCACGTTAGTTATAATGTAAAACCTCCATAATGACGATCTAAACGGGTGGGAGTAACAACTTCATTAGAGAAAATGACCATCATTTTTTTGTATAAAATTATATTGTTTACACGCACACGCACTTTAAAAAATCCAATATTAGTTTTAGTAAAATCATGTACTGGTTTTCTATGTTAACTGAAATATATGTAAACGGCACATATAGGGCCAATGTTTCCTTTATTATTGAGAATATTCCATATTCTATGCTAAAACATAAATCACTTAGCTACAGTAACATCTCATATATAATCATAAATTGTTTATGGTTTTAATTTACATACTATTTATTAAGAAAAGTCATTTTAATAGTAATTATTATTATTATTATTATTATTATTTATTATTATTATTATTAAGTAATTTTTAAGTCTACTTTTACAACTGTGACACATTCAAACCACTGCAGAAATGCTCTAACCACTAGGCCCATGTCATATACAGTACAAATACATTTCTTAATAAAAACCTACTATAAATTAAAACCATTAACGTATGGTATATATTTTGTTTTCACAAGCTTTGGAGACGAAATGTAAATTCAGATTTTAAATAATAGTCACCTATAGCTTCACCATGAGCCACGGCTGGGTTCAAAATGTCATAAATGTTTTCAGTCAATATGTCAATATGAAGATTACTAAAACTTAACAGTAAAAAATATTTCGAAAGCAAATGACACCTAAGAGAGATGACTTTAATGCTTTTTTAAATCATTCCGAGTTTAAATGTTGGAACGTTCTAAATGAATAGGGCATAGGGGGATACCTGTGAATAGAACACAGCCAGGAACTCTGCTTAACAACAGCTCTAGAGGTTTAGTTAAAAGCGTACAAGTTTGCGACGCAGTTTGCGCATGTTAGTTGGAACGACAAATTTGGGAAACACTAAATCAACGAACTTTGTTGTAATGGCAGAACTTGACCTTAGATGGCTAATGATGGTTTTCGGAAATGCACCCCAGATCGGGCCACCATGGGGCTGATCATGGCGCCCCTCAATGACGTGGCAGATGTATGGGTACTATCACTTCATTAGGTTGATATCTCTACGACTTACAGGTTGGTAAATCAGTAAATCAGTTTTAGGGCAAAAAAGTGACCTTTGGACTTTTCTAACAATTGCAACATGGTTTCGGTGCTATGCTTGAAGCCCTAAAAGCAAGCTGCTGCATATAAAAATAGAAAATGCATTTATTCTTGTACTTTGCCT